>NW_026867530.1:470915-707176 GCF_020745735.1 Hemiscyllium ocellatum
CTGCGGCGCCCACCTCTCCCTAAACAACTCCAGCGTGTTGGTGGGCACCGCGTGCTCTAACTTCTCAGCGACACCAAGTGCCCATAACGTAACCACGGAAGAGGGGCAGGCAGTCGGTCCTAACGACCCCCTCCACGGCGCGCTGCCTGGACCTGTTTCCACTTGAATTATACAGCTTTGGACTGTGAGGAAACGGGAGCACCCATCAGAAGCTCACGCAGACTGTCGCCTGCGTCTGGAATTAAACTCATGTCCTGATGCTGTGAGGCAACAGTACGAGCTACTGAGCCACTGTGCTAACCTGGAACCTCCTGCCAGCCTAATGCAAGGGAATTCCGCCAAATCCAACTCTCGAGGATACAATCCCATTGTTAGCAGCTGTGTGAGTAGAATATCTTCAGAAGCAGAATAACATTTCGGACAATCTCTCAATGTTTCCTTATGTCACGAGTTACATAATATTTGGACAACGTTCTTTCAATGTGAAATTGCAGAGATTTTGTTTATTTTGTGTGTGTGTGTGTGTGTGTGTGTGTGTGTGTGTGTCAGTGTTTTTAGAAAGGGAAATATCGATTCTTTATTTGCAATATCCAGTTTGCCATTCATCATTCCATCATAGTTGGAGTAACATTGCTCTGGACTATAAACGTGCTATTTGAGCAGATTAAAGAAACTATCCTGACTTGTTCCTAAAACTGACCCTGACCCAGTCTGAGACCGATATCATCGACCATATCACCGACCTGGTTACATTTACCATTTGTTGTGAGCATTGGAGGAGTGGGATTAGAAAAGGAGACAGTGATCCAAAAGCCGGAGAACTATAGACCGGTGAACCTGATGTCGGTGGTGGGTAAGTTGTTGGAGGGGATTCTGAGGGATAGCATTTACATACATTTGGAGATGGTAAGAGCTGATCGGGATAGTCAACGTGGCTTTCTGCATGGGAAATCATGTCTCATTAATTTGGTTCGAGTTTTATAAAGATGTAACAAAGAAGATTGATGAAGGCAGTTTTGTAGACATTGTCTATGTGGACCTCAGCAAGGTGTTCATAACATTCTGATTGGTAGACAGATGAGTAAGTTTCGGTCACATGGGATACAGAAAAAGCTAGTCACAATTGGCTTGAAGGAAGAGGGATATTTTTCAGACTGGAGGCTTGTGAGCAGAAATTATACACCTGATGGTAAGGGCCTGGTGAGTGTTGTGAAACAAATGGACAAAGGTCTGCAGGTACATTGTTCCTTGAAAGTGGAGTTGAATGCAGACAGTGCAGTACAGAACACATTTGGCACATTTGCCTTAGTCAGTCAGAGCATTGAGTATAGGAGTTGTGGTGGCATGTTGCATCTGTACAGGATGTCGTGTGAGGCTACTTTAAGAATACTGCATACAACTCGTTTGGCAGCCGAAAAGATTTACACGGATGACCAGGACTGGAGGTTTGAGCTTTAGGGAGAGGTTGATTAGTTTGAGGTGTTTCCTGTTGAAGTGTCAGAGGCTGAAGGGTGACATTATAGAGGTTTATAAAATCATCAGGGGCATGGATATTCTGAACATCCACGTTCTGCTCCCCAGGATAGGAGAGCCCAGAACAGGAGAGCATGGGTTGAAGGCGAGAGGGCGAATGATTTAGAAGGGACCTGAAGATAAATGTTTCCCACACAGAGTGGTGTGTGGACAGAAAGTGCTGTCAGTGGAAGTGGTGAAGGCGGTTACACTCGCACATTTAAAAGCATCTGAAGAGGAGAGATATTATCCAAATGCTTGCAAATGTGACTTGTTCAGATTTGATATCTGATCAGAAGTGAACAGATTGGACTAACGGGTCTGTTTCCTTTCTGCATGATTCTCTGATTCTATAAGAGGGATGACGAAAAATTCTGAACGTACCTTTCAAATCAGAATCCTCTTCACTGGAAGTTTATCGTGCCTCTATGTTCATATTGTTTGAAAGTTGCATTAGTGAAATATTTGACAGAGAACTGAGTCATGGACAATGGGATACAGACAGGAAAGTGGGGCTGAGATCACAACCTGATCAGCCGCAATCTTAGAACCTGGTGGAAAGGTTCAAAGTGTCTAATGAATCACTCCTATCCCTCAATCCCGTGTTCCTATGTTCCATTCAGCCCATTACACCTGTTCAGCTGGAGCATTTAGAGGCTACTTACTTCTATAACCTGGTGCACAGAAACAGAGGAGATCATTCGGACCTTCAAGACTGTCCCACACGCTTTGAGTTGATTTGGGAAATGTAATTTTAAAACTCAGGCTGGGTATTAAAGAGGCCCCTCATCTCTCTTTACAGAGCTTCCCCTCTCTGAAACTTGTGCTCCATTTGTTGGTCATGGTGTAGACCCAAATTCACTGAGAATACAGCCCCCATACCTCACCCAGCGATGGCTCACAAAATCCTCTGGCCTCCCTGACGGCAACATTCAATAACAGAGCATTCATGAAAATAACGCCCACTAACTTTCCAATAACAGAATGTGAGAACATCAGACACAGGGGCAGGTCGTTCACTCCCCAAACCTGCCTTGCCCTTCACTAAGATCATGACTGACTTGCTCTTGGTCTCAAATCCTCTTTCATACCCAATTCTTTACGGCCCTCAACTCTCTGACAGGTCATTATCCATCTACCGCCTCTTCAAATACTTATAGTCATTTGGCTCCTCGAATACTCTTGAGAAGAGAAATCCTGACATTCAATGCCACCTGTTTGAAGAAAACCCTTGCTGCTCCTATACCATGGCCTATTGATATGAACAAAAGAGTTCATATGAACAAAACACATGGGGTCAGGTAAAAAATGTCTGGCCCTGATTTCAAGGCTTCTGTTGCCTTCTGTTGACATCAAGAAGCTTAACCAATCTGAACTTAATGGGAATCAGAGAAAACACTCCAGTATTTGGAGTCAAACATGGCACAAAGGAAGATGTTTATCACCTCCGTCCTGGGTCAGCTCTGTGCGAGATCCTCAGGGCAGCTTCCTCTTCACAAACATTTTCACGTGCTTCATCAATGTCTCCCCGCCCCCACCCTCCCCACCACAAGATCCGAAGTGGGGATAATCACTGAGAATTCCACAATGTTCATAATAACTTGACGCCCCCATCACCTTCTGAACTGGACTGTGTCCATGTGCTGGGCAAGTTGTTGGAGGGGATCCTGAGGGACAGGATGTACATGCGTTTGGAAATGCAAGGACTGATGCGTGGTCGTCAACATTGTTTTTGTGCGTGGGAAATCCTGTCTCACGATCTTGATTGAGTTTTTTGAAGAAGTAACAAAGAAGACTGATGAGGAAGAACAGTAGATGTGATCTATATGGACTTCAGTAAGATGTTCGACAAGGTTCCCCTTTGTAGACTGATTAGGAAGTTTATATCTCATGGAATGCAGAGAGAAGAAACCATTTGGATACAGAACTGGCTCAAAGGTAGAAGACAGAGGGTGGTGGTGGAGGGTTGTTTTTCAGACTGGAGAACTCTGACCAGTGGAGTGCCACAAGGATCGGTGCTGGGCCAGCTACTTTTTGTCATTTACATAAATGATTTGGATGTGAGCATACGAGGTACAGTTAGTAAGTTTGCAGATGACACCAAAATTAGAAATGTTGTGGACAGCGAAGAGGGTTTCCTCAGATTACAACAGGATCTGGACCAGATGGGCCAATGGGCTGAGTAGGCGGATGGAGTTTAATTCAGATAAATGCGAGGTGTTGCATTTTGGGAAAGCAAATCTTAGCAGGACTTATAACTTAATGGTAAGGTCCTAGGGACCTTTACTGAACAAAGAGAACTTGGAGTGGAGGTTCATAGCTGCTTGAAAGTGGAGTCGCAGGTAAATAGGATAGTGAAGAACGCAGTTGGTATGTTTTCCTTTATTTGGCAGAGTACTGAGTACAGGAGTTGGGAGTTGAAAATGTGTTGCTGGAAAAGCGCAGCAGGTCAGGCAGCATCCAAGGAACAGGAGATTCGACGTTTCGGACATAAGCCCAAAGGCTTTTCCCAGAAACATAGAATCTCCTGTTCCTTGGATGCTGCCTGACTTGCTGCGCTTTTCCAGCAACACATTTTCAGCTCTGATCTCCAGCATCTGCAGACCTCACTTTCTCCTAGAGGAGTTGGGAGGTCATGTTGCAGCTGTACAGGATTTTGGTGAGGTCGTTCTTGGAATATTGTGTACAATTTTGGTCTCCTTCCTCTCGGAAAGGTGTTGTGAAACTTGAAAGGGTTCAGAAAAGATTTACAAGGATGTTGCCATGGTTGGTGTGTATGAACTGCAGAAGGAGACTGAACAGGCTGGGGTTTTTTTCTCGGGACTGTCGGAGGCTGTGGAGTAACCTTATAGAGATATTAAAAATTATGAGGGTCATGGATAGGATAAATAGACAAAGACCTTTTCCCTGGTGTCAGCAAGTCCAGAACTATGGTATATAGTTTTAGGGTGAGTGGGGAGAGATATAAAAGAGACCTAAGGGACAACCTTTTCAAACAGAGGGTGGTACGTGAGCTGCCAGAGGATGAGGTGGAGACTGGTACAATTGCACCATTTAAGAGGCATTTGGATGCGTATATGAATAAAAAGGGTTTGGAGGGATATGGGCCGGGTGCTGGCAGGTGGGACTAGATTGGGTTGGGATAACTTGTCGGCATGGACAAATTGGAACAAAGGGTCTGTTTCCATGCTGTATATCTGTATGACTCTAACTGGGTATATATTTGGTAATGTGAATTTAGCAAGCTGCCGAAATTGGGCTGGCAAATGGGAGGGGCTTGGGATACACTCCTGGAACTGATGCACACACAGTGGCCGATGGCGTCCTCTTGTACTTAAAGGTTTTGCACTCTACCATGTCTCTGATGTGAATAAAAGTCAGTATCCGATTATTTCCCATTTTAAATGCTCGCGAATATCTGACTATTTAGTGCAGCATAAGCATTTAAAATGCAGGTATTTCAAGGCCAGCATCATTATGTAGTCTAATTATTGCTCAGAACATGAATATTTGAAATGTTGTATGCCAATTACTAAAACAAATCTGTCATTGCTTTGGCCCAAATCTCTTTGAAAAGGTCTGACTTTTCACTCACAAGACAATATGTTAATCGCTTTTGATAAATGTCCACATTTCATATTAAATAACATTCTTTCTAAAAATTAAACGGTTTCAAATTATTGTTCAATAAAATTTGATAGCACAAATCATTTATTTGATTTAATATTCACAGAGCATGTTGAATTATAGTTATTTCTAATTTGCTGGCAAGTAGCTGAAGCTTGTACATTTCAGTGAGAAATTAAACTGATTGATTATATATAAATGTATAAGAACGCTAATTCTATTTGATTGTTCAATCGTTTGCTCACTCTGAATACGTAATCATTCAGATGGCAAACACTTTCTAAATGTTGGAGTGACAATGCATTGTTTAGAATCCTGACATTGTGTATGAAATTCTGATCGCTAACAGAGTTACATCCATGTTGTTTGTTTGATACAAAATAAAAATGTACATTCTTTATTTCTGTGTCAGGAAAACCTGAAAGGACTCCATGTTTTTGTTCCATAAATATAGAGTCAACTTAATTCTTTTCAGAGATTATAGTTCATTCGAATCATCATAGTTGTTATCTTATTTTTGGCCAATTCACGAAACTTAGCACACATCTGATGAATACAAGGGTCACCCAAAAGATTGTACCTGAAGAAAACAGTAGCAACTGACAAGTTAAGAATCACGTTAATAACTGAGATTGGCCGAGCCTGCCTGGTGTAGGACACCGCACACATTGTAATGGCATTCAGGTGAATGTAACAATGAACAATATAACTGGAAGTTTTGGACTAACGCCACTCCCCAGCATCCTAATCTCACATATATCACTCCCTCACACATTCAACAATTGATAAGAGTCCATAGGCAGCGTGAAACATAAAATACAGAACAGTACACCACAGTACAGACCCTTAGACCCTTGACCTCCTGCCGAACTTTTATCCTACTCGAAGATCAGACTAACTGACATACCCTTCATGTGCCTATCCAATAGTAACTTATATATCCCTAATACACTGACTGTACTAACGCTGCTGGCAGTGCATTCCCAGCACCCACCACTCTCTGTGTAAAGAACCTCCCTCTGACATCTACTGAAACCTCATTGTAAGCATTTTAAAATTATGCACGCTCGCGTTAGCCATTTCCCCTCTGCGAGGAAGTCTCTGTCTACCCATTCTAACTATGCCTCTCATCATCTTATACTCCTCTATCAAGTAACCTCCCATTCTTCATTGCTCCAAGGAGAAAAGCCCTAGCTCCCTCAACGTTTCTTTGTAAGACCCTCCCTCCAGTTCAGGCAGCATCCTGGTAAATCTCTCTAGCACCCTCTCCGAAGCCTCAGTGTCTTTCCAGTAATGAGGCAACTAGAGCTGAACACGATACTCTCAGTGTAGTCTCACTAGAGCCTTTTTGGCATTGCAACATAACCTTGCGGCTCTTAAACTCAATCCCAGGCTAATGAAAACACCGTACATCTTAATAACCTTATCAACTTGGGTGACAACTTTGAGCGTCCTATGATATGGAACACGCGATCCCTATGGTCCTCCACACTTCTAATAATCCTGCCTCTAACCCTGTATTCTGCACTCAAATTCGAACTTCCAAAATGAATCACTTCACTCTTATCCAGGTTGAACTCCATCTTTCATTTACCAGCCCAGTTCTGCATCCTGTCAATGTCCAATTACAAACAACAACAGCCCTCCACACTATGTATAACTCCAACATCTTTGTTACATTGTAAAACTTACTAAAGCAGCCTTCGACAGGCCTGACAATTTTGTATTCTTACAGACAGATTTCCCTGTTCCCTTCATTCCATGCCTCCTTACTTTCAGAATGAGCCGACCTTATAGTAATTTATCAACCACCTTGCTACATTCCATGTACATCACATCCACTGCTCTACTTTCATCAATTAGTTTGATCCCATACTGAAAGAATTCAATAAGATGTGTGAGGCATGACTTGCCCCTCAAAATGCCATGCTGACTATCTCTAATCAAACTATGATTTTCCAAGTAGTCATAAAGTCTGTCTCTAAGAATTCTCTCCAATACTTTTCCCAATACAGATGAAAGACAGACTGGCCCATATTTCGCAGGATTATCCCTATTGCCTTTCTTGAACAAGGGAATGACTCTTGCTGCCATTCGATCATCAGGCAGTATTTAACTGGATCGTGGGGCCACAAAGATCATCGCCAAAGGTGCAGCAATCTCTTCCCTCAATTCCTCTGGTAACCTCGAGTGCTTCCTGTCTGGTCCAGTGGTATTATCCAAGCTTATGTTTGGACTTCAGTCAGCCTGTACTTCTCTTCACTTCATCTACTTCCTGTCCAACCAACTGATTGACTGCTTTCCATTTTGGGGCTATATACAGTGCTGCCCTCCTGAGCAAGTACAAATCAAAATATTTCATGAATCATGGAATGGAAAGAATGTGAACACACCAATGCCTTCCTGCTGAAGGGCTTATGCCCAAAGCTTTCACTCTCTTGCTCCTCGGATGCTGCTTGACTCGCTGTGCTTTACCAGCACCACACTTTTCCACCTTGAACTGCAGGACCTGCAGTCCTGTCTTTCTCCATTACTGATGGCTGATCCCGCTGCACACTGAGCAGGGAATTAATCAGCAGGAATTCATTGTATTTGGAGCTGACTGTTCAGTTCTGGAACGTTGCATTTGATTAGCACATTAATTAAAAAAAGAAATTACAATTCAACAATTATTCATTCAGCCCAGAGTTACAGTTTTAGTTCATGGAAAGGCAGCTTGATCACAAACAGTAAATGACTGAAGAACTCCGGGTACAAAGTATTCTAGGTGCTATATTCCAGGCTGGATGTCTTTTACCTTAATTCTGGTAATATTATCAGATCGTCTGATTTGATAAGAGAACGAGTTAACATGAGGAAGTGGATATTTTTGCGATCACGTAGATGCGTTTGAGGGAGGTCAGAGCTGACAACTCAATATTCTGTGGTACAAGAACATTAGACAGCAGAGGATAGGGTAAAAGAGAAGGTGGTGTTGCCTTCTTAATTTTGTGGTCAAAGACTGCAGTAAGGACGGGTGATATCTTGGAAGGGCATTCAAATGACGGTTTGTGGGTTGAGATTAGGTTCAAAACAATGACAGATACACTACTGGGGATATTATAGACCCCCAGATAACAGAAAATACAGGAGCAGATACATAACCAATTCACTGAGGTGTGTAAATGCAATAATAGGATAATTATATTCAGGCATTTCAATTACAAACATTCATTATGGCAGCGATAATTATTTTTAGAAGGGCAAAAATGTCTTGACATTTATTCCGGAGGGTTCCCATATAAACATGTAGCAGATACAACAATGGGTAGGGCTGTGCCGAGCCTCACTGTGGGAACGAAGCCAGTTCGGTGTTGCAGACAGGATTGGCTGAGCATTGCAGGACCAGTGACCGTGACTCAAGCATTTTTAGCTTATTAAGGAAAAGACCAAACGATAAAAAGGTTTGAAAAATAAAAATAATTTGGATGATAGAGGCAGGTCTTCTCAAAAGAAAGACAGGATCTGGCCACGGTACAGTTACTTCTGGGTGAAACTGTAGCAGAACAGCGTGGGGGTGGTGTGGGGATCACATGCTCAAAATGGAATTGATGAGAGTGTCACCACAACATGTTACAACAAAGATAAAAATTAGGAAAACAAGCCCAGAGAGTCTGGGATGTCTAGAAATATTCAGAACAGAATTAAAAATGAAAGAGAAGCTTAAAACAGGCATAAGGTGAGCAGGTCAATGGAGGTCCCAGAAGAGTAGAGAACGTGTCGGCTAAACTCAAGAGAGTAAGTAGAAGAGCAAAAAGCGGGTTGATAAAACCATTAGTGGGCAATATTATCAAGAATTCAAATGCACTTTTTTGGTTTATTAAGGGTAAGAGGGTAACAAGAGAAAGAATAGCGAGTAGTAGGTACCGAGTAGGCAACCTCTGCCTTGAGCCTGAGAATATGTCAAACACGTACTACATATTGGTCTTCAAAATGGAGAAGCAGGTCCTGGACAGAAACTGAGGAAGAATTGGAAGTTGATGCAGTATAAAAAGTGGACAAATCTCTAGATCTGGATGAACTCTTTCTTCGTCTGATGTGTAAGATGAGGGAGGAGATTGCAGGCTCTTAAATTTTGTGTTGTATTTTGTTTTCCCGCTGGCCACAAAGATGGTGTGATCCAACAGGTCAACATCTAATGTAGGTTCAACTTCCACACAGAGCGCTAGAAAAAAAAGCCATGGGATTAAAGACCACAAAGTCTCCCATCAGTGGGAGGGTAACAATTGTAGAAAATTGTGAAGGCTTTTGAGGAATGATCCCCAAATATCTTCAAGGCTGAGATGGACAGATTTTTAAACAAGTGTTACAGGGGAAAACGCAGGAAAATGGAATGGAACGTTATCAGAATAAATGTACCCTAATTGAAAGTAAAGCAGAGTCAGTGAGCGGATGGGCATACTGTCGCTCGTATGTCGAATGGTAAACCTTTTCTCATACACTGCATTCACTTGAACATCAACATCTCTCTCTCCAGAGTGAGACACAGTTTCGAATACAATCAATAGATACAATGAATTCATAAATGCAGTACTAGTAGACCGAAAAGACCAGAGGACCGCAACAATGCGGATGGGCTGTCAGGGTGAATATTTGCCCCAGCAGAGTCACCTGTACTAGGAGGAAGACCTCAGCAAGACACTCCCCCACCTCTCCCGGCCTGGTGTTTAGGAGTGTTTCAGGCCCAAACAATACAGCACTATCCTATCTCCATCCTTTCCTAATCAAACCTAGATGTGGAGTGTTCTGTTGACGTACTATGAGTATGCTTTGGTTCCAGAGACATCGGTGAGCAGTGGTTCAGCAAAAAGTACAGGTAAGCTCCGGTAAACGCTTTTTAACGCTGGTCTAACAGCAGTGGAGATGGCAGTTAGGGCAGTTGCATGTTCCTCCTGCGGTTTGTGGGAGCTCAGAGAGATTTCCACTGTCCCTGATGACTACACGTGTCGGCAGTGCACCCTGCTGCAACTCCTGGGAGATCGTGTTCAGGAGCATTCTGGATCACCCAAGATACGGCACACTTCATAGATAAGAGCTTTTGTGATGTGATCACACCCAAGTCCCTCCCTTAGCCATGTTTCTTTAAAGACTATAATATCCCAGTCTCATGTAAAGATCCACGCCCTGAGTTCACTTGCCTTACCTGTCAGCCCAGTTGCATTTAATTAAAAGCAATTTAATCCAACAGGCTTTCCTTGCTTCCGGTCGTGTCACAAGCAGACAATAGCTGGGCGACCACCAGGAATGGCGAAGGGAGTAGGCAGAAAGTGCAGTGATCCCCTGTGGCTCTTCCTCTCAAAACCAAGTATACCATTCTGGATACTGGTTTTGTGTATGTTGGGAGATGGGTGTCAGGGAATGACTGTTCAATGGAAAACAGCAGTAGCCAAGATGGTTACACTGGATCTGGGGAGCAGCAGGAAAGGATAAAGGTAAACAGGGTCTTAGTGATAGGAGATTTGATTGTTAGGGGGACAGATCGGAGATTCTGTGACCTCAAACGGGAAACTAGGATGGTGTGTTGCCTCTCAGGTTTCAGGGTCCAGGATGTTTCTGAGTGGCTGGTGAAAGTTCTCAAGAGGGTAAGTGAGCAGCCGGAAGTCATTGCGCGCGCTGGTACAAACGAAACGGTTAGATCTAGGAATGTGTTTCTATAGAATGATTAACTGAGAGTTCGGAGAAAAGTTATAAACCAGGACTTCGACAGTGATAATCTTCCAGATTATCCAGATTACTTCCAGTGCCATAAGCTAGTGAAGGTAAGAATAGTAGGGTAAAAAATTAGGTCTGCAGATGCTGGAGATCACAGCTGAAAATGTGTTGCTGGTTAAAGCACAGCAGGTTAGGCAGCCTCCAAGGAATAGGAAATTCGACGGTACGGGCATAAGCCCTTCGGGGCTTATGCCCGTAACGTCGAATTTCCTATTCCTTGGATGCTGCCTAACCTGCTGTGCTTTAACCAGCAACACATTTTCAGCTCAAGGTAAGAATAGTAGGATATCAAGATTAAATATATAACTGAAGAATTGGTGCAGTGGGAGGGATACATATTTTTAGAACATTGGGAGCTTTTCTGTGACAGAGTTGACCTGTTCAGGAGGGATTGGTGGCACATCCACTGAAGGGGGGATCAATATCACCGCAGCCAATTTTGCTAGTGCGAAAGTGGAGTATTGAAACGAGATTGGCAGGAGGTGGTATCCACAACAGCAGTGAGTCAAGTGAGAGGCTGGAAGGAGATACAGTAATCAAACAAATTACGTTGAGGAGACATATCAGGCTGGAACACGACAGGGAACAAGAAATGTCTCTGGATTAAATTGTGTTTATTTCAGTGCAAAAGGGCTGACAGATCAGGCCGATGAATTCAGGGTGTGGATAGGTTATCGGCGCTTGATAGTCTAGTTAATACAGAAACATGGCTGTGGGATGGATAGGACTGACAGCTTAATGTACCAGGGTTAAATGCATTCGGATGGACAGAGATTGTGGAACGCGAGTAGGGGAGTTGCATTTCTGAATAAAGGGTGTGTCGCAGCAGTGATCAGAGATAAAATAACTGATGGATCATTCAATGAGGCTTTGTGGGTGGAACTAAGAAATAAGAAGCGGATGGTCACATTATTGGGGTTATACGATAGGCCCCCAAATTGTAAACAGAAATTGAAGGAACAAATATACGTGGAGAGATTGCGGAGACTTTTAGGAACATTTGGGTTGTCAACATAGGATTTTATATATATATATATAACACAGACTGGAACTGCCAGAGCATTAAGGGATTTGATGGGATGGAATCAATTAAGTGCATCAGGAAAGTTTCCACAAGCAGAATGTAGAAGGTCCTAATCCGGAAGGAGCAAACTTTGACCTAATCTTAAGAAATTGGTCAGGACAGGTGAGTGAGGTGACAGTAAATGTGCACTTTGGGACCAGTGACCATATATCTATTAATTTTAAAATAGTTATGGAGAGGGAAAAATGGTCCACAGATTCAAGTTCTAAATTGGAGAAAGGTTAATTTTGATGGACTTAGACAGGAGTTTGCAGTGGTTGATTGGAGTAGTCTGTTTGCATGCTAAGGGACCTCCGGCAAGTGGGAGTTTAAGATCTATACATTGCTATGATGGTGAAAGGAAAGTTGACAAGAATGAGGTACACCGGATGACAAGAGATGATTAGGCTTTTACCAAAAGAAATGTGGAGGCGTGGCTCAGGTAGAGGCAGCTGGAATCAAACAAATCCGTGGAAGTGTACAAGGGATACAGGAGTTTTCTGAAGATGGAAATCAGGAGGGAGAAAAGTGGGTATGAGATAACCTTGCCTGAGAAGATCAGGGTGAATCCAAAGAGGTGCTTTAAGTATATTAAAGGAAAAGCAGTAACTACAGAGAGAACAGGACCACTCAAAGACCAAAATGGATATGTTTGTGTGGAACCATAAGAGATGAGCGATGCCCTCAACAAATATTTCTCCTCTATGTTTACCGTGGAGAAAGATGTGAGTACTTCAGAAATTGGGGAAATTATTGGTGATAACTTAGAGACAGTCTATATCTCAGTGGATGAGGTATTGGATGTACTAGAATGTTTGAAGTTGAATAAATCTCATGGTCCTTTCCAGATATATCCAAAAACAGTGCAAGGGGCTAGAGAAGAATTTACGGGGGCCCTGGTTAATAATTTTGATCATCTGTTACCACAGGTGAGATCCCAGAAAACTGGAGGAAAGCAGGTATTGCGCCCTTATTCAAGAAGGACTGAAAAATAAAGTCTGGGAAATACAGACCAATAAGCTTAATATCTGTGGTAGGTAAATTATTTGAAAAGATTCTGAGGGATAAGATGTACATGCATTGGGAAAACAGGGTTTGATTAGTAATAGTCAGAATGGCTTTGTGAGTGGAAGTTCACGCCTGACAAATTTGTTAAAGTTCTTTGATGAAGTGACCAGGAATGTTGAGTAGGGTGGGCAAGTAGACATCCAATTGTGTGGTGCTGGAAAAGCACAGCAGGTCAGGTAGCATTCGAGGGGAAGGAGAATCGATGTTTTGGGCACAAGCCTATCATCAGGAATGACCAAGACATCGATACTCCTGCTTCTCGCATGCTGGCTAGCCAACTGGGCTTTTCCAGTGCCACACTTTTCAATTCTGATCACCAGCATCTGCAGTGATGACTTTCTCCAAGGGTGGTCGATCTGGTCTATATGGATTTCAGTTACACCAGAACAGGATGAGGCTTCTCAGCTCCTGGACCATGATATACATTTACAAAAGGAGACCAATCAGCCCCTCCAGTCGATGGAACTAGACCCAATTTAGATCATGCAGCAACAGTATCAGCCTATTCAGCTACTTGAAGCCAGTACCACAGGAAATGGAAGAGGCAACAAAATACTGGAAAATGGGGTTTATTGTAAAAATACCAGGCTAGAGAGCCCGTCAAGCCTGTCCTTCCCTTTTCAGTAAGGTCAGGGCTGATCTCTCTTGGCCGCAATTTCCCTTTGATGCACAATTCTTTGGAGCCCTTAAGTCCCTGCTGTGTCAAAATTCATGAACACAACCCTGCTCTCCCAAACATTCAGAGATGGAGCCGTCTGAGATAGAGAGGCCCCAACAGTCACTACCTTTTAAAGAAGGAAACAGTTCCCACACATTTATCTTGGCCTTTGACGTGAACAAAAGCTATGAAGTTAAAAATCACACAACACCAGATTATAGTCCAACAGGTTTAATTGGAAGCACACTAGCTTTAGGAGCATCGCTCCTTCATTAGGTGATAGTGGAGGGCTCAATCCTAACGCACAGAATTTGGAGCAAATTTTTGTAGTGTGATTTAACTGAAATTATCCATTGAAAAAATGATTGTCTATTGAGCCTTTCATCTGTTTGAATACCATGACAATCAAACAGATGAAAGACTCAACAGACAATCAATTTTTCAATGTATAATTTTAGTTTCATCAACTGTAAATTTTTGCTTTAAATTCTGTGTGTTAGGATTGAGCCCTACACCCGAGTCCAACACCAGCATCTCCAAATCAAAAGATATGAACACAGCGTGAGAATGACTGGCCCTGACATCACGGCAGGACGTGACTGAACAAGGTGTCAAGGAGGCAGAATAAAATTGCACCTAATTGGAATCAGTTGTAAACTCCCAAGTGGTTGTGCCATTCGGAACAACATGTGGCTGTTGGAGATCAATCATCTGAGTCCCTGAGTATCTCTGTGGGCGATCCTCAGGGTAGCTTCCTCGGCACAAATATCTTCAGCGGCTTCCACACCGTATTACCCTCCGTCATTCGATCAGAAATGAGGTTGCTCAGAAAAGATCGCATAAAACATAAAAACCTGGACAATATTCAAGCTCATGCTGTTAACGTGCAGGTAACATTCATGTAACAGCACTGCTGGACCCTGAACATTTCCACAGGACTGAAAAAGAGGAGCATCTCAAGTTGGTTTCACAGAAATGTGAGAACGCCATTCAGCCCATAGAAGCTATTGGATAAGAAGAGGCACAGCCCATTCACTCTCTCTTACCTATTACACAAGAAGAGTTTTTTTTTAAACAAAAACTACAAATGTTAGAATTCAGGAGACTGGAAGAACACAAAAGGCCAGGCAGCATCAGGAGAACAAGTCCACATCTTGGGTGTAACCTTTCCTCAGATCTGGGGGTGGGAGCAAGGGTGAGTACAGATAAAGAGGCGAAGGTGGGGAAGTTGGAGGAGGCGGCGTGTTGTGGTGGGAACACAGGTAGAGGGTACTACCGGGTTGGCCAATGGGAAGAATGAATCCAGTTGACAGTTGGAAGATGGGTTGATCGGAGGAATGGAAGGGGGAGGGCCGGAGAAGGAGGTCGAGGATTGGAAGGGACGTTACTAGAGATTGGGGAACTCAGTGTTGAGCCCCCTGGCTGTAGGCTACACTGGTGGAATATGAAGCGTTGCTTCTCCAGTTTGTGTATTGGTTCTTTGTGGCAATGAAGGAGGTCAAGGATGGCCATGTGGGAATGGGAGTGGGAGGTGGAATTGAAATAGGCAGTGACTGGGAGGTCAGGTCAGCCCTTACAGGCCCAGTTGAGATGTTCAGTAAACCATTTCCCTCAGTTTACATTTGGTCTCCCCGATATAGAGAAGACCACATCAGGAATGGCAGATACAGTAAACTAGGTTTACTGCACCTGGCACATCTTCCCCAAGGACTGATCCCTTCACTAGTTTTGGTTCGTGCCTCACACCCCACCAAACCTGTCAATCTCCATGGGCAACTGACACTGGCAGATGAAAAAAAAATACATCACCTCCTGTCACACACCTCCCTCACCTCATCCAAGGCCCAAAACAGTCCTTCCAGTTGTAACAGAGGTTCACCTGCCTCTCCTTCATCCTAGTTTACTGCATCAGGTGCACCTGATGTGGTCTTGTCTACATCGGGGAGAGCAACATTAACTAAGTGCACATTTCACCGAACATCACAGCCAGGTCCAAAGGGGCTGACCTGAGTTCCCAGTCACCACCCATTTCAATTCCCTTTCCCAATTCCTTTTCAACATGACCATCCTTGGCCTCCACAGTGAGTCAGACCTTAAATTGAATGAACAACATCTCACCTTCTGCCTGGCTAGTCCACGGCCTGGAGGACTCAACATTGAGTTCTCCAATTTGAAGTAACCTTCCCAGCCACGGCCCTACTCCTTTTCCAGCCCCGCCTCCTCCCTTCCATTCCACCAAATGACCCCGCCTTCTAGCTCCCAACTGGATTCATCTCTCCCATCGACCAACCACGTTGCACCCACCACCTGTGTCAACCTATCCCCTACCTCACAATTCTGCTGCTCTCCCCACTCCAATCACTCCCTTCCCTCTTTATCTGCAGTTCCCCCTACCCCCACCCGCAGTCCTGAAGAACGGGTATACTTGAAATGTTGATTTCTCCACCTCCTGATGCTGCCTGGCTTGCTGTTTCTTCCAGGCTCCTGTTTGTCCATTGTTACACAGGAAGATAAGGAATCTAGTCAGCACAGCACGCTGGTAAACAGCTACCACGAGTCACCCAATAATGAAACTCTCGCCTGGAACGATGATGAAGGCATTCAGCCCCTCGAGACACTGACACACGAACAGAAGAGGCATTCAGCCCCTCCAAACTGTTGCACTGGGATAGGAGCATGTCATTGATGCTGCAACACAGCAAACCAATGAAGCAGAGACTGCACAGACAAACTGCTCCATGTTGTGCCTCCTGGCCCCATTGTTAATGTTTCACGCGTGTTACATTAACATGGTTTGCTATGGTAAGAAGGCACAGCGGATGGTTTGTGACACGTCTCAAGGAGGCAGCTTCCATCTCCGAGAAGACAGGCTAGTCTTCTGCATGGAAGTCAGAAGCTTTTGAGAAAGACCAACCGTGTCAGAGTGCGGCTGCTGACAGGTTTGTGAACAACATGATGCTCAGTGCAGGGTCTCACTCCAACTGTACATTGAGATGGAGCGAGTTTGTTCAGAGCCTGGAGCTGTGTCTCAACCAACAAGGGGTCTCCACAGAGACATGTAAACTATCACAGAGTCAAAGGGTTCAACAGGCCCTTTAGCCCAAACTGAACCATTTCAACGAAAATGTCCATCCATGCTAACTCCGTTTTCCTGCACTTGGCCCATATCCTTCTAAACCTTCCCTATCATATATTTGTCCAAATGTGAAAACATATATAGCGGGAAACACGTAATATTTCATGATATCAATGTTTAGTTTTGAAAATAATGAATGTTAGTCCATAACACTCAAGTTTTATTGCAATCACTTTTCATTCTTTTGTCGCATTACAGATTAAACACCCATTTCCTTCACACTCTCCTCATGGTACCTTCACCGCAGGGATTAGTCTGGTGTAACACCTTTATTCTGTCTCATTGTGGCAAGGAGATCATTCCTCACAAAGGAGAGAAACTCAGTTCACAGCGCCCCAAGTACTGTTTCAATATCACTCTATAACTTCAGTAAGGTGTCTTCACACTTATACTTACATCATTTTGCAATGAAGGACACTATACATTTATTGTGCTGGTTATTTACTGCTCCATATGAATTCTGTCAGTGGCTCATGACCTAGGACATTCACCCCTTTTTCACCAAGAGCACTTCCCATCATCTCGCCTTTTCATAAATACAAAATGAGAAGGATCGTATGATTGGCCAAATCATTTTGTTGCCTTGCAAAACGCTATGTTTTAAGCATAGCCACGCCAACAGCAACACCACTATTTCCATTGTAGGTGGTTGGAGATGCTGAGGAGGTGATGGCCTAGCTGTATTATCTTTGGAATATTAACCCAGGGACCGAGGTGGCAACCCAGACCCCGGATTCGAATCCCACCGCGGCAAATGTTGGAATTTGCATTCAATAAAATATCCAGAATTGAGAATACAATGAAACAATGAAACCATTGTGCTTGACCTACCTGGCACACTAATGCACGTCAGGGAAGGATATCTACCATCTTCACCCGGTTGGACGCATATGTGACTCCAGACCCACAGCACTGTGGCGAACACACGGTTGGAGTTTGAAATGGCCAAACCAGTCGCTCAGTTATATCACTCAGTACAAATTCTCAAAGAAATGAAAGCGGGTGGACCTCAGCACTGACTACTTACAGCTCACAGACTGAAGTGGGTCAGGAAGACGGCTCACCAACACCTTCTCAAGGACAACGAGGGAAAGGAATTAAATACTGGCCCAGCATGCCATTACTGAATGGGAGATGATCACACTCAAGGAAGAGAGACAAAGGGACATTACTCACTTCAAACTGGAACTTTGATGTACACCTTACATGGGCATGAATTTCAGTAATATGAGAACAGGAAAAAAATAAATAAGATTCGTCTGGATTTTTATTTCCATTCCTGCTGATCATCAACAACTTCTCTGTTTGTTTCTTTCTCTCGACTTCTCTCTTTCTCCATCTACTCAACTCACTCCTTCTCCCCTTCACAACAGCCATCCCTATCAGCAACATCTAATGCACTATTTCCGAGCTGCATTCAGTTCTGATGTATGGTAACTGGACGCAAAATGTCACTTCTATTTTTCTCTCGATCTGAGGCTGCCAAATCTATTCAGTTTCTCTGCACTTACTCGTTCCTTTTGTTTCTGATCTCTCGCATCATTCTTTGTATTTTTTTTTCTCCTACCTTAATGTTGTTATTGCATGCGATGTCTGCATCATTGGCAAAGCAGCATTCATGGACCTCACTAACTGCCTTTTACTGTGAGGGCATTCTTTAAGGTATTGGGTCTGATGTTAGTCTTAATGCAGATCAGGCAATAATGCGATTTTTCTTCACCAAAGGACAACAGTGAAATAGATAAATTTATTGACAAGGTGCTGGTGGGATTATATTAGTAAAATTCGCTTTTATTTCCAGTTCCTGTCATTTGAATTTAAATTCTGTCATCATCTGAGATAGGATTTGCAGCACTACCAATAGAGTAGTTACCTGGGCCACTGAATTGCGTGGCCAGTGACATTGCTACTCTGAGACAGTGTCCCTGTCATGAATGTACTTTACAGACAAGAACAAGATTTTGATGAAAACATTTGTAACGGAAAGAGTGATTAGAAGAGAACAGGAGCCACAAAGTCTGACTTTTACCAAGGCATAGATGATGGTTTATTTAACACCCGCACTGACGTCAAGATGGGGTCTGGGGAGACCCTGGAGCTGACAGTGGGCAGCTTGGGTGATGGAGAGAATACCAAGACATAAATCAATTCGGGGCAAATAGGTACTTCAGGATTGTGAACAGTCTTGTTCTCAGGTGTTTGTGAGGGCGGTGGTGTAGGCGGTTCTGAAATTTGTGGAGAATGAATGGATTTGCATTTGAAACTGAAGATGATAGTTTCAGTCTTTACTAATTATAGGTAAGAGAAATAGCACTGAAGTTCACCATGGCTTATCGGATTAATAAATCGATAGAGATGGGGAGATTTACCAGGAACACCAACAATAGCGAGCATGGATAGTAACCAGCCTGAATAATCAGCATTACACCAAATATCCGATCTGATAATATGTGCCAATACCGGGAAAAATAGGAAAGACCCGAAGATAAACTCATGTCCATTGTTGCAGCTTTCCAGTCTATTTTTCTTAGATACTGAACCATTGGTGAGACATTCCAGTCTACTGTTGACAGATTCTGATCCATTGTTGGCATATTCCAGTCTAATGCTCTCAGATTCTGATCCACTGTTGAAATATTCCAGTCTACTGTACTCAGATTCTGGTCCATTGCTGAAATGGGGCGGCACGGTGGTACAGTGGTTAGCACTGCTGCCTCACAGCGCCGGAGACCCGGGTTCAATTCGGGACTCAGGCGACTGACTGTGTGGAGTTTACACGTTCTGCGTGGGCTTGCTCCAGTTTCCTCCCATCACCAATTGCTCTTGTGAAGTTAGTTGTGAGGGAGAATTGTGGACGTTTTCTTATCGCAGGCTAGATGATTCTGCTGTGTTGTTCATTTGCAATACTGTAACCACCTGAACGCTCCACCATGATCATCTACAAAAAAAGCACAATCGAGATGTGGTTTCCATGCTGGTCTATCCTCGACTAGGACAGGCGACAAGCAACAGAAACTCAGTGGATATATTTACCTGACCATACACAGGAAGTGTGGATTTGTCTGGACATTCCACACGTGACAATGCTGAATCTTCAACACACAATATGATTGATCACTGTTTTATATAAACTAACAAACAACTGAATACATTATATTGGTTTCAACACATAAAGACTTATATATTTGGAATTCAGTCCAAAACCAAATGTGGCATGTTCTCACAATGCCAGTCCATTTAAGGGGTTATGTTGTCCTTGATTTTTGTAAAGAGATTCTCAACAATCTAAACCCAAGATTCCAATATGTCATAATTTTGAACGGTTCGTTGGGGTCCGTTTGTTTATACCTAACAGACAATGCCTCATGCAGAAGCCTTTCAAGTCGCCTGTATAATCAAGAGGACTTGTCCAGCTCCCTAGCTGGACAGGTTGGATGAAGTCGGGGGTTTGTTGAGTCAGGGTCACTGGACGCTCTCTGCCTCCTTCTGCACTCTGGCCTGATAACCTGTAAGCAGTTGTTTCAATTTTACCCTTGGTGATAAGGGGTTTTGTTTATTGGGATTGTTGCAACTATTTCAGAACAGCATCCTTAAATCAGGATAGCCTGTCAGGTTCGGATACGATACGTTGTTTTGGTATTTTATTTTCGATTCCTTATGTTTCATTTGGTAATTTGACAAATAAATGTCATTTGTTTAAAACTCGGCAGTCTGACCAGCTCATTCACCCTGGGAATATCAGGTATGCACTAACCTTCACAAAATAGCAAATTTACGGTCCAAGCTACCTGCTGAAAATGTTTTGCGGGGTCGGGTCTGATCCATAACAGATTAGGGAGCCTTTGCAGAATTTAGACAGCGAGTGGCAGGTATTATTATCTCTTATTTCGTGTGTTGGTTTGGTGCGTAAACAGCGCATCAGATAGCAATGGTTCTTGCAGGAACCAAGCTTGTTTTGGAGGTCGAGATAATGACGTTGGGGGTGTTACAAAATGCACATAAGTCCAAGCCGAGGGGATTAGCAGACAAAGGCAGTTGAAGCTAGCGTCTAACGTGAGGAAAGATGAGGTGATTGCAGCAGTAGCTCAGCATTCCAATTTCTGGAAACTCCATCAGTATTTGTGGAGATGAGTAAACTTCAATCGCAAAAGAAGCAGTTTGAATTAGAAGCAGAGATGAAGCAGTTTGAGCTACGACTAAAATCAGAAGAGGAAGAAAGATAACGAATAGCAGAGGAAAGAGAAAAAATAATAAATCGCTTCAGCAGGAGAGAAAGAAAAAGAGGAAGCATTTGTGCTTCAGAGATGTGCACTTAGAATGGAAAGTCAGCTTAAAACGATGAGGATGTAGACTGAAGGTAAGCTTAGTGGGGAACAAACTGACGATGGGCAAACCCATGGTAGTCCAAAGCCTGGTGAGAAACGTGTGTCAGTATATTTACAGCTTGCCTAAATTTGATTAGTAAGAAAGTAGCTAAAGAATTTCAGTGGCCAGTGGCCATGTCGGTTTCGTTGGCCCAGTCAAAACTTGTAGGTAGAGCTAGTGAGGTATGCACAACACTATCAGAGGAAGGATCAGGGGAGTATGAGGAGAGGAAAATATACATATGAGCATGTGCCAAAAGCCTACAGAAAACGTTTCAAGAATTTAAGGAAGGATCCTGGTCGAACCCATATTGAGTTTGAAAGGATCAAACAAAGTAATTTTGATAAATCGATAAGAGCTTTAAAAAAGAGCAAATCTGCAATGCTCTGAGAGAGACAATTACTTTGGAGGAGTTTAAGCATTCACATAGTGCAAACTCATTTGGAAGATCATAGAGTTATAAAGGCAAGACTGGCAGCTAAAGAGGCTGATGATTATGACGAGTGATTATTGTTATAAAACGTTTTTGGCTTCCAGAGTCAATGTCAGTCCATGATGGATAGAAATTGGGGCAAAGAGAAATCCCCACGTAGAAAGGGAGACGTAGATCTCGGGAAGGCAATACTTAAAGGAGGCAAAGTACATTTTTAAAAAAACTCCGGTGTTTTCATTGCAACAAATTAGGGCACATGAAATCACTGTTTTGGTGGGTTCAGAAAAAAAAACAGACGCGGGAAAAAAGGAATAAATCCGGGAGATTTGATGGAGCGGTAACAGGATGCACAGTGGAAAGTAGAAACGCATCAAAGTGTACAATCTGATTGGAGGTTTGTTACGGAGGGAGTGCCAGATCTACTTGGAAAATATACCTGCAAAAGGAAAGTTTATTCACATAGGGCTGGTAAAGAGGATGCAATATTAAGAGGCACAGGATACTCTGTGAATAGATAAGGAGATATGTACTCTTGAAGGAATATTTCCAGAAAAGGTACTGCTGAAGGGAATTCACCATGAGACAAAAGGTGCAAAATCATGTAAAGTGAGCATAGCGTGCCCAGAAAAGTGTGGGGAAATTGTGTAGGGGTATTGCACAAACTCTCAGCTCCAGGAATACAATTTGTCCTTGTGGAAAATATAGCTGATTCAGTGGTAGGATTACTGCTACTCTCGTTGAAAAGCCAGTGGATACGCAGGCAACTGCATCAATGTAGGAGTCTTATCCTTGAAATTTTCCTGATTGTGGGTCCGTTTGGAGGTGGCGGAAATGACGAAGGATGATCCGATGTATCTGGAGATTGGTAGGGTCGTAGTGAAGGACTAGTGGGGTTCTGTCCTGGTAGCGATTGGAGGGGCGGGGTTCAAGGCTGGATAAGCGGAAAGTGGAGGAGATGCGGTGGACAGCATCTTCAATCACGTCTGATGGGAAATTGTGACCTTTGAAGAAGGAGGCCATTTGTGTTGTTCAGTATTGGAATTGATCCTCCTGGGAGCAGATGCGGTGAAGGCGAAGGAATTGGGGATATGGGATGACGTTTTTACAGGGGGCAGGGTGGGAAGTGGTGTAATCTAGGTAGCTGTGGGAGTCAGTCGGTTTATAGTATACGTCCATATTGAGTTGTTCGTCCGAGAGAGAGATGGAGAGGTCTTGGAAGGGGAGGGAGGAGTCTGAGACTGTCCAGGTAAATTTGAGGTCGGGGTGGAAGGTGTTCGTAAAGTAGATGAACTGTCCAACCTCCTCGTGGGAGCACGGGGGTAGCGACGATACAGTCATCAATGTAGTGGAGGAAAAGGTGGGGGTATATTCCCAATTCCTTCGCCTTCACCGCATCTGCTCCCAGGAGGACCGATTCCAATACCGAACAACCCAGATGGCCTCCTTCTTCAAACACTGCAATTTCCCCTCAGACGTGATTGACGATGCTCTCCACCACATCTCCTCTACTTCCCGCTCCTTCGCCCTTGAACCCCATCCCTCCAATCGCCAACAGGATAGAACCCCACTAGTCCTCCCCAACCACCACACCAACCTCCAGTAACATCGGATCATTCTCCGTCATTTCCGACACCTCCAAATGGACTCCACCATCAAGAATATATTTCCCTCCCCTCCCCTATCAGCATTCCAGAAAGACCACTCCTTCCGCGACTCCCTTGTCAGATCCACACCCCCCACCAACCCAACCTCCACTCCCGGCACCTTCCCCTGCAACCGCAAAAAATGCAAAACTTGCGCCCACACCTCCCCCTCACTTCCCTCCAAGGACGTAAGGGATCCTTCAATATCCATCAGAAATTCGCCTGCACCTCCACACACATCATTTACTGCATCCGCTGCACCCGATGTGGCCTCCTATACATTGGGGAGACAGGCCACCTACTTGCAGAACGTTTCAGAGAACACGTCTGGGACAACGGCACCAACCAACACAACCGCCCCGTGGCTGAACACTTTAACTCCCCCTCCCACTCCGCGAAGGACAGGCAGGTCTTTGGCCTCCTCCATCGCCAGACCATGGCAACATGACGCCTGGAGGAAGAGCGACTCATCTTCCGCCTAGGAACCCCCCAACCACAAGTGATGAATGCAGATTTCTCCAGCTTCCTCATTTCCCCTCCCCCCACCTTTTCTCAGTCCCAACCCTCAGACTCAGCACCGCCTTCTTGACCTGCAATCTTCTTCTCGACCTCTCCACCCCCACACGCTCTCCGGCCTATCACCCTCAGCTTAACCTCCTTCCACCTATTGCATTCCCAATGCCCCTCCCCCAAGTCCCTCCTCCCTACCTTTTATCTTAGTCTGCATGGCACACCCTCCTCATTCCTTAACAAGGGCTTATGCCCGGAACGTCGATTCTCCTTCTCTTTTGATGCTACCTGACCTGCTGCCCTTTTGCAGCAACACATTTTTAAGCTCTGATCCCCAGCATCTGCAGTCCTCACTTTCTCCTAATGAAGTAGCTGTCTAAAATTGGATAAATGATTGAGTTTCCTTTCTGATAAAATCGAAATTACCATAATCAATTATTACTATCACATGGGGAGATATGCAGATATTAACTTGGAAGTACTCACCTAATTGTGCATAATGTAGCTATAAGAAATGCCGTTACGATTAAGCAACATCCTTACAGGCATAATCCTCTAAGGTTGGCACAGGTTTAGAAGGAGATTGAATGCATGCTCTAAGATGACATAATCAACATGTGTTGCAATGACTGGAAATCACCGATAGTCATGGTGCCAAAGGCAAATTGGTACCCAACGATTATGTGTGGACTAACGTAACGTTAATGCAGTTAAAACATTGATGCATACCCAGTTCCATCTGTGGAAGACCGTGATGAAAATGTGGGACAAGCAACTTACATTTGGCATGAAAGATGTGCCTGCCACATTTCAGGGACTAACCAATATATTGCCGGATTATCCAACCTGTGGTTTACATTGATGACCTTGTGATTTTTAGTGAGTCGTGGAAGGAACACTTACAGCATCTATCGGAATTGTTTGTTCGACTTTGGAAGGCAGGTTTGGTGGTAAAGCAAATGTTATCTTCCTTGGCCATGCTATTGGCCATAGATAAATGGTGCCATGAGATTTAAAAGTGAAGGTAATTGGAGAATTTCCCATACCGTTGACAAAAGAAACAGTTCTTGGGACTAAGTGGATTTTATCAAATGGATGTGCCTCATTTCGCAGTATGATTGTTCCACACACTGAATTGTTAAAGAAAGGCAAGAAGTTTCATTGGACAGAGGACTGTCAGAAGGCTTTTGACGGAATCGGAAATATATGTTAACCACTGCCCCACGATCAGAGACACCAGAACATGCAAAACCATTCAAGGTGGATTTAAATGCGAATGATGTGGATTTCGGTGCTGGGCTCCTGCAAAAAATCGACAAGAAGACACAAAGACCTATTGGGTATTTCTCCAAGAAGTTGAATGTTCATTAGTAGAAATATTCAACAGTTGAGAAAGAGACTGTGAGGTTTGTGTTGGCACGACAACATTTCAGTGTTTACGTTGCCAGCAACGTATCAGAGACAACCATTTACATTGATCATAACCCAATGAAGTCTTTTTGGAGAAATTTAAGGATAAAAATGCCAGACTGTTCAGTTGGGGCCTGTTGTTACAGCCATTCAATTTGAATATTGTGCACGTGGAAGTCTTGAAAACTTGATTGCCAATGCGAATGGAGACACTCAATGATGGAAGTACCACACGCTGAATCTGGATGTAGTTTTGCCTGTTCGCATATTTATTGTAAACAAATGTATATGCACATTTCAGAGTACGAACCACTATTTTTGGTGGTTTTGAAAACTGAAGGCATCTTTTGATATTGACGATTCGGTTTTATATTGGGGGAGTTGTCACACAGGGGGTCTGTTTATCAGGCTATGTTGTCCTTGATTTTTTTTCAGAGAGGTTCTAAACATCCTAAGATTCCAACGTGTCTCAATATTGAATGCTTCATTGGGGTCCTTTGTTCCTTGCCTGAACGATAATGCCTCTGACAGAGGGTTTTCAATCCTTTAAAAAAAACTGGCGCATTCAAGGGGATGTGGCCAGCTCTCCAGCTGTACAGGTCAGTTCAGTTCAAGGGTTAGTTGAGTCAGGTTCAGTGTTGGAACTGGACGCACTCCCCCTCCTTTAGCCCTCTGACTTTGTAACATATAAGTTTTTTTTGGTGTAATGTTTACTCTTTGTGCTCAGGGATTGTTGCAAGAATTTGGATCAGCATAATTAATTGGAGATATATTGTCAGTTTTTGAAAGGATGAATGATTCAGGTATGGTATTTTCGGTTTGTTGTGTTTCATTCCTTATTTTTGGAAATACATTCTGTTGGTTTAAAAGTCGACTGTCAGACCAACTAATTCACTCTGGGAATATCCACTATACACTTACCTTCAACAAATGGCAACATTGCGGACTGGGCTATGTGCTTCAGAATGTTGTGACAGGTTGGGCCTGGTCCATAACAATGTATAATAACCTTGTTTATTAAAAGGCATGAATTAACGAGTAAGGGATAGAATGAATATGATAATGTCTAGGAGACAGAAAGGTCTACGGCCCGTGGCTGAGGACACCTGAGGGGAGAGCAGCAATATCTCCCAGTCACTAGAATTCAGCCATCACTGTTTCTGACAAATGGAATGAAATGCAATGCAGTGCAAGATAACAGATGGCCCCTGGTATATGGAATGTTGAACAACAATGTGAATGGAATAGGGCAATTTTAAATGTGAAGTACATAGTTATATTTTATATATCGACTTTTTAATCACAGGTTATACAGGTTGTTAAGATTGTTTATAGCTGGACGGGATATTCAGAAATATAACAGACATAGATAACAAAATGTATTTCCTTATAGTGAGTTATATCAGAGTAAGAGTGAAAATACAGCTCATACTGAGCTGATACAGAGATGGGCTGCATGACAACCACCTTTATTGTACATATTCAGAGAAATATATTAAAAATGTTCAGAGACCGAGGAGACAAGTTTAGTCATAAAACGCACAGATAATGGCATTATTAATAAACTATTCCTATTTTTTCATCAAGTGTAGCTGTCTCTAAAAGGCCATTTAAATCAAAATTACTTTGATGAGATCCACGTATTTATTTTCAGAACTTAAAGAAGAAACAGACTCCAGTGCCATACATGTGCCATTGGCACAAGTGATGGGAACAGGAATGGAGCATAATGTCCAAATATAAACGGTTTCAACATCCAGAGCAATCAAGAAAAAGCAAAATATTAGAGGAAGTGGAAATCTGAAATATAAATGCAAAATGAAAGAGGAATGCAAGAGGTGACGCAGGATCTGGACAGAGAAACAGAGTTAACATATCGAGTCTTATATGAACTTATTCTGAACAAGTTATGTTAGACTCAAAAAGAGTTAGTTCCATTTATCTCTGCGAAGATACTGTCTGAGCTGTAGTGGTTCTCTCCAGCACTTTCAATTGGTGCAATGGCAGGAGATAGAGAGAAATGGTGGGTGGTTGCTTTTCGGACTGAAGGCTTGTGCCCAGCAGTGTTCCACACAGGTTGTTTCTGGGTTTTCATTGTTTGTCATTTATGTAAATTATTTGCGTGAGAATATCGAAGGCATGGTTCTTAAGTTTGTGGATGACACCAAAACTGGTGGCATCGTGGACAGTGAAGAAGGTTTTCTAAGAAGACAAAAGTATTTTTATGAAAATGGTCAATAGACTGACAAATGGCAGATAGAGTTCAAGCTGGATGAATGTGAGGTGCAGGCAACAGCGTGTGTTTGTTGCTGTCTCGTGAACCAGGAATGGGATGATTTTATTCCCCATCTCATGGGTTCAAAACATTGATATCCTTCATGATCTTAGAGAGGCCTTACCCTCTCTGTTGTTACCCTCTTGCTTTTAATGTAGTTGCACGATATCTTTGGATTATCCTTCACCTTATCTACCCATACTATCTCATATCGCCTTTTTGCTTTCGTGATTTCTCTCATAATAATGCCCCACACCCTTTATATTGACTAAGAGAAAAAAAATTACATAAAGCTGTCTACATCTAAAGTATGGTTTTCTTTGATTCTTGAATAATAGCTCAATAACTGTAATTGTCCACTGTTCCTTAAGCTTACGAGCATTACCTTCACTCTATCAGGGATATAATGACTCTCAACTCCCGTCGTCACACTGCTGAATGCCTCCCACTTGTCAGACATCGTTTTACCTACTAACAGTCTACTCCAATTAAACTTGGTAAGTCCTTGTCGCATGTCATTAAAATTCATTGTACTCCAATTAAAACAAACATGAATGAAAGGCTTATTATTTTCCATAGCCATTAGGAAAATAATAGGGTTATGATTGCAAAACTCAAAATATTCCCACATGTTTACTTCAGTCACTTTCCCTGCCTATTGCACAAAAGAAGGGCCTGTTTTGCTCTTTCTCTTTTGGAATCATCCACATATTGCTGAAGAAATTTTTCGCGAACACATTTGATAAATTCTTCACCATGCAACCCAACCAATTTTTAGAAAATTTAAATCCCCCATTATTACAACCTTATTAAGCTTACATATATCCGAGATCTCCCTACATGTCTGTTTCTCAATTTCTTTCTTACTGTTGGAGAGCATATGGTACAATACAATCAACGTGCTCTTTCCTTTCTTATTTTTAATTTGGACCAATATATTTTCCCTGGACGATTTGTCACAAATGACCATTTAGTGCAATCTGTTCAAACTGAACTTTATTTTTTTCATTTTTAATATTACATGCATATTTAACTGGATAACTTTACAGAAATATCTTCCCCAGTTACAGCAATAATTTATTCTTTTATCAAATATGGCAGACATCCCCCTCCCTGCTCTCTGCATGTCTGTTTCCAACCTTTCTATGACACTTAACACCTGGAATATTGAATTGCCAGTCTTGAACATTTTTAAGGCGAAAGTGAGGACTGCAGATGCTGGAGATTAGACTCAAGAGTGTGATGGTGGAAAAAACACAGCAGGTCAGACAGCATCCGAGGAGCAGGAACCTCGATGTTTCAAGCAAGAGCCCTTCATCAGCCCAGTCCTCATGAGGGGCTTTTGCCCAAAACGTTAACTTTCCTGATCCTCACATGCTGCCTGACCTACTGTGTTTTCCCAGAACTACACTCTCGACTTGGACATCTCTCAACCAACTTTCTGTAATACATATGATGTCCCAATCCCATGTTCTTAAACATGCCTTGAGTTCATCAGCCTTCCCTGTAAGACCCCTTATATTGAAACAAACGCAATTTCGTCCTTCAGAAGTACAATATAATATTGACTCTCCCGTTTTTCTTTACCGATTGACGTGCTGTCCTCACAATCAATAACTTCTCTAACCATCCTGCCATTTGTAATTCTACTTGGAATATCCCCCTTGTCAAACCTATCAATATAATGTTTCCCTACATAGAATGAGCAAATCTCCCTGCTAAGATATTCGTTGCTTTCCAGTTTAGATGAGACCAATCTTTTCTGAACAGGTCATTTCCATTCTAAAATAGATTCCAATATCCCAAAAATCTAAATCCATCAATAACACAATAGATCTTCAGCCGTTGATTTTTCTCCTTTCACCCTTTGTTCCTTCCCAGTTGAGTTTGGTATTGGGAGTAAACAAGAAAGTATTGCTTTAATGGTTTTATTTTTAATGCTCTACCTCACCTCTTAAGTTCACTCTGTACTGTTTTAATCTTTCCCTAAAACATGTCATTGCTGCCATTATCGACAATAATGTTTGGCTACTCAGTCTCACCTTTACCAAGGTGCTTGAAATGTTTCGAAACGTTCTTAATCCTAGCACAGGGAAAGCAACAACCCATCCTCAAATAATGGTCACTGGCACAGAAGCTCTTGTTGATGCCCCGATAGAAAAGTCCTCTGAAGCAATAATTCTAATAACTCTTCTCAAACGCTGCTGAACAGAAGAATCATTACAATTATCCAATAATTGATTGCTCTTCCGTTTTCCTCTGAGGGACAATCCCCTTCAGCTGTTCTAAAAGCTGAAAAAAACATTTTGATAGAGGAATAGTCACTGGAGACATTTGAACTATCTTCTTATCTTTCCTAACCCAACTATATAACTGATTTGCTGGATAATTTGTTCTCTAAATCTTCTAGCCATCTCTCTCTGTACCTTTTATATGGCCTTAGTAATATTATGCCTAAAAGCAGGATCGTTTTTGACAACTTATATATATATATATATATATATATATACCTTCCATTAACTACAGACAGTACTTTTTAAAAATGGTACAATATATGCATATGCATATCAAACATATAAAACTTAAACAAAATCAACCAATTAAATCAATGAATATATTCCTCTTCAATAAATCCCGAGAAGAAAGTAGACTTCTCCAGAATAGAAAATGTCTAGGACTCCCTGGAAGGAAGGTGCAACTCCTTATTTTAAAAAGAGCTGATTAATTTTTCAAAGCACGAACACATTGCAGTATAACAAAAGAAACCTTTTAAAACATAAATTGACTTTTTTTTTGTAAGCCACCCTTAAAAAGCTCTTTTCAAACAAAAGTTTGAAAGAAAATCGTGAGATTTTTTTTTCGTTTTTGTATGTTAATGAAACAAAATAGAAAAAAAAGGTGTGAAATTTAAAAAAATATAATAGTCATATCAACTGCAAAAAAGGCTACGTTAAATCTTTAAATGCCTGCAATCCCAGGAACAGCTGTAAGATCCACGCTGCTCTAAGAACATGATGTGAAACTGTTTTTACAATATGAAGAAAAGTGGGTGTATGGTTTAATAATTTGTTCCCAATTCAAAGTGACTTGAGGATATGATTAATCTCCTGCCACGATTCGTAACGTAGAATTTAATTGAATCTTTATCCTCATTACTCGAGCTCTTTCAAACAAAATTGTGAATCTGTGTTCATCGTACAGACGGAAAGTTCCTTCAGCTCTGACTATTGCAGGAATGATACAAATAACATTATCCAGGTCCACATAAAAGCCAAAAGCCACCTAAACCTAATTCAATATTAATTACGTACAAGCCTTCTGAATAAAACATAGAGGGGAGCATAATATAAAAGGTGAATTCAGCTCCATGACCAAAATAAATTTTGTGGCTCTCTCAGAAAAAACCTCAACTGCATCACGCTATAAATTCACCAAAATAGGAATAACAAGTGAACGGGAAGAAAATCAATGCTAAGTAGTGAACTTCATAAATGATTATGATGATAATGGGAGGGATGGAGTTTGGGGGGAATGCTAAATAATGTTGTGGATGACACAATGATAAGCTGGTGGTTCACAGTGAGGAGGAAAGTGTGAGGGTACAGGTGGATATAAACCAACTGTTCAGGTGGACAGATCAATCTCTGATGAAATTTACACATATAAATGTGATACATTTCTGAAGTGTCATAACAAGAGTGTACTCAAACTGAACAGAGGCTAGATTTATTTGATTTTAGTTTTAAGCAAAGAAGGTTGAGTGGTGCACCTGATGGAGGTGTTTAACAGCATGAGGGGTATGCACAGGGTGATCAGAGAGTGGCTTTTCCCCTTACACGAAGGCTCAATCAAAAGGAGACACACTTAAAAAGTGAAAGTTGTCTCACCACTAATCTGTAAACTGTAGAAAAACTTTCCTATTTCTAAATGTATTTGGTTTCAAAATATTTCTACATTTATATTATCTTCTGAAAAATGTGATATTGATACAGAGGTTTGTTTTGTGATCCAGATTCCCCATTCCTCGTGCCTCCGTTTCGCAATCTGTTCATTGAAATAATACATTTTTTTCCATTCAACTCTCCAACATGCTCAAATACAGACACAGTTTCTCAGCTATGCTCCCAAGACCAATATTTGACCGTTCCCCTGACCTCTTTAAAGACTTATATCCTGTTTACATCTTCCTTTTCTAATATTTTCAATGTTTGTTCAATTTTTCATAAGATATACAGAATGCCACTTTCCAAGAGTGTTGATAATGTAATATCTTTACTCAATATCTAAACTATAAAGTTGCAACCAGACTGAAGTTGCAGCAAATAGTCATTGAAATCTCGAAAGAATTGCCAAGTATTTACTTCTGATCGGAATGGTAATTTGTCTCTTTATTATGAAATGGGCATGTTAAATACGGACTGTCTGTCTGACTGGAACATTTTGATGTGGTTTACTCCAGGCAATTAAACATCAGGAATAAAGAGCAGGGTAGGCCAGCTGGGTGCCAGGCCTGCTGTGGGAATCAACAAAACCTGATTGAGGTCTTTTCTCCACATTAATGTCTTGTTCCGGACACTCAGAGCAACCGGCAACTGCCTCAACCAAACCCCTCGACTCCTGTCACCCCAGCCACCAACAATGAATAACATTCAAAGAACTGCAGGTGGAGCAACACAAGAACATAGAAATTAGGAGTGGTGGAAGGATTATCCACATTAAACACCATCTGCCAGATATAACAATCTGCCCCAATTTCCAATATTCAGCTGTAAACTCTTTATTTCCGGATTACAGCCTGTTTGCCACCTAGTTTAGTGCCATCTGTAAATTTAGTTGCTATACTCTGTCTCTCCTTCCAAGTCATTGGGATTGATTGTAAACAGTTGAGGTCTGAGAACTGAAATCTATAGCACCTCACTAGTTTTAGTTCATCAGAGAAAGACCAGTTATCCCGATGCTCTGCTTTCTGTCAGTTAGCCAATCTTTTATACAATTCAGTATTCTACCCGTAACCCCCTGGTATCTAACGTGCTAGATCAGTCCTTTATGCAGCACCTTGTCAAATGCCTTCTGAAGTTTAGACGTACAGCAGTTGTTGTATCTCAATTATCCACATTGTTTGTTACGTTCTAAAAGAACTCCAGCAGGTATGTGAAGCATAACCTGCCCATCATGAAACCGTGCTGACAGTGGTGAACTGATCTTTGTTTTTCCAAACGTTCAGTTATTTCCTACATTATGGTAGACTGAAGAAACTTCCCCACTACAGAGTTAAAGCTCACTGGTCTAAAGTTTGTCATTTTTTCCTATCTCTTGTTTTGAATACGAGCATCACATTATTAATTTTCCAATCGTTCGGCACAGTTCTAGAATCAAAGGCTTTTTTGAATATCGTAACTAACACATGAGGTACCTCTGTTGTTCCCTCCTTTAATATAATAGAGTGGAGGCCGAGAGCCTGACATCCCTCTAATCCCATCAATGTATTTAATACCTTTTTTCCTCAGCATCGTACTTACAGCAAGATCCTTTGCAGTTGTCGTAAATTTTGGGAAGAAATTACCTTCCACTGTGAAAGCAAGAAGTGTTGGCTTTACCTCTGCCATTTCTGAGTTTCCCATTACTACCCAGCCGTTTTCATCCTCTAAAAGGCCAAAATTTGCGTTCAGCATTCTTTTACTTTTTGCCTCCTCGGAGAAGTGTTCTTTATCAATTCTTATGTTTTCGACGCATTTTCCTTCATAGCCATTTTGATTTTGTTTTTAGCAAAAGTTTGCGAACAATTAAAGCGTTTTTCTATATTCCATTCATAGGAAGATGGCGTCGCTGGCTATATAGCACTCATTGGCCTTCCCGAATTGCACAGAGGGCAGTTAAGCTTCAAGCAAATTTGTGTGGGTTAGCAGTCACATGTAGATCAGATCAGGTAAGGATGGTGGTTTCCAGTCCGAAAGGACATTCATGAAACATATGGATGTTTCAAACAATAAGCAATAGATTCACTATCATCAATAGACTCTTAATTCCAGGTTCAGATTGAATTTAAATTCCATGGCAGCATTTGAAACTGAGTCCCCAGAACATTATCTGGCTCAGCAGTCGGTGATAATGCCACCAGGTCAACAGCTACATGTTAGTATTGACTTCCTTGTTAAGACATGCATCACTTTTCACCTTTTGAAAATTCCTCTTCCACTTAGAACTACACATTAATTAAGGAGCTTGGACTATCTCCCGAAGTAGTTGCCACTGTTCTTCATCTGTCCCGCCCTTTAATTTTTTTTGCCAAGTCCACTCAGGACAAGCCCTTCCTCAGGTCAGTAAAATTATCACTGTCCGACACTACACCTCACATCTGTGACGCTTTCTTCACTGTTTCAGTCTGAATGTAAAACTGCAGCATTTTGTGATCACTCTTTCTAAGGTGATCTTGTACTACTAAATGATTTACCACTCCTTCCTCATTATATTATAACAAAGCCAGGTCTCTGTTTGGTTCCTCGAGATGTTACTCGAAGAAACAATCCCTCATGCGTTCGATGAATCATTCTTTGACGCTCCCCTTGCCAATTGATTAATCTAGTCAAACCTCGGAGACTGTAACCCCGACAACACGCAGGGGCTCGATTTCTGTACAGCTGGTAGAAAGTTTAACCCTTTGTGATTTGGTTTGAATGCACATTGGTTTGTTGGTGACTTAGTGTTTGTGCATTGTTCCCTGGAGCTTGAGATCCGAGACTGTTTTGAATCTGATTTCTATTATGGACATTTAACATGATTTATTTTAACATTAAGGATATTACAGTGATTATGAAAGAACATGTTAACTCCTGTTCTTTTACAGGTCATGACTGCCTCACTATCAGTTTCTAACTAATCTCTTTTATGCTTACATATCAGTGATTTATGGAGGACAATTGAAGTTTCAATTCAATATTAGAGTGTAATTTTAGAAATCCAATGGTTAATATCTGTGTCCTTGGATTCGGCTATTATTCATGCATTAGAAGTTTTTTTTAAACTTGAATAGACAAATCCTTTTAAGACACCTCCGATTATTTCACCGATTATTATGGCATTGTAATTGAGCAATGACTGGTGAAGACTATTTTACAAAACTAATTTTATGATTAAATTAAGGGAATAAAACCGGGTAATTATAGTGGATTTCAAAGTTGGGAACTGTATGCATTTTACATTTTAAGTATTAAATAATGAATAAATGAATTTATAATATATAAATATATAAATATAAGTAAGGTTCCAAAATGTATAGTTAGGAACACGCTTTAAAGTTAGACAAGCATAAATTGATGAATTGGTATTGGTAGTTATAGGGAGCAAACAAACATCTGGCAACGTAACATAAGAAGTAGAAACAAAAGGCAAAAATAATGGGAGCCCACGGTTGATGAGTTAATAAAAAAAAGGTCAAAACTAAAAGGAGAAAGAAACCGGAATGGTGGTGAGCAGCATGTTGAAAATAAAGGGAGGAGATGTTAAGGAGTTTGGTGGACAGGGACAGTGATCGAGGTGGAAATCCCTACAGGCGGGATGTTATTACTGTGGAAAATCAGGTCACTTTAAGCAGGAGTGTCCGGATCTGAAAAGGGAAGAGAGGGCGATATTGCTTATGAATTTCGATCAAGAATAGGGGTGTGAGGGGTACCTGCCCCCTGGGGCCCACCAGGAATACTTGATAAATTTAAAGGTGCGACTTTATAATAAGGACCTCGTTTTCCTAGTTGATACGGGGGCAGCAAGGTCATCCTTACATTTTAAGCCCAAGGGAGGAGGAACAAAAGAGTTAATTGGATTATGGCGACAGTTTTGTGATGAGAGGCACAAAGAATCAGTTTTACGCTCATGACAAAATACTGCCACAAAATTTGGGGATTGAATTAACTGCAAATGGTGCAATGAAATCTGTTGAGGTTCTTAAAAATGAATGTGCTCGGGCAAAAAAAAACAGAAACAGAGTGAGAAGTCACAAGTGACTGTTATACAAACAGAGCAATTACGGTTTTCAAAAAATGTTTTAGTCACTTGTTGCGTTTCCATCCTGAATTACAGATAATGATTATTTTATTTATATGATATATATAATTAATAATTAATATTTATAATAAATCGATTGTGCTATCCTGAATCAATATTAATTGGCAGGATCCATTCACACATTCTCAGTGACCTGCATTATTGATTCACAGTTAATTTAAAACATGACTGCATTAATTGATTGTTAATTAAAGAACGGAAAGCTACATTACTGGCCGATTAGGTAACTAACGAAGCTGCCTTGAACCCACATGAAGCGGTGATTTATTCCCTAATACCTACTGTCCCAGATCCTTGGGAAGCTCCAATATTCACTGAAAGAGAGGAAAAATAATTGAATGTTTTAGGGGGTATAAAAACAGCAGAGGGACATTGGATGTTACCTGATGGAAGGGAAATGTTAAACAAAATGATGATGAGAGAAATGATGACTATCTTACATCAGGGGAACCACTGGTGTGTGCAAGCAATGTGTGATTTAGTCTGAAGGAAATATGGATGCAACGGGATACATTGGATAGCAAAACAGATATGTGAGGGATGCATATCACGGAAAAAAGTAAGCTAGGAAGTGTTAAGGAAACAAGTCCCAGGAGGGTGACAACTTTGGCTAAAACCATTCCAGAGCATCCAGGTAGATTATACCGAATTACCCCGAGTTGGAAGACTGAGATATATGTTGGTAATAGTTAATCATTTATCCAGATGGGTGGAGGCATATCCTCTGGCCACGACCAAACCCAGAAACTAAAGATTTGTTCTTAAATAAGTATATACTGGGTTTGTCCTCCTCTTTGTCTTTCCTCAGGAAACAGGGTTTATTGGCACAGACTCCGCCCCTTGAATTCGCTGTTCTTCCGATTCGACCGGGAGATTGAGTCTTAGTAAAATCATGGACAGAGACTAAATTGCAACTGGACTGGGAAGGGCCGTACCAGGCTTTTTTGACTACCAAAACGGCGATAAGGACGGCAGAGAAAGGCTGTACTCACTGCACTCGGATCAAAGGGCCAGTGGAATCTCCAATTGAGGAAGAAGTCTAGACAGCCGAATCAACGCAAGATCCACTGAAACTCAGACTAAAGAGACTTTGAGTAACTTATTATACAGTGGCGACGCGAGCACAGGATTGTATATTAAGTATTTTGGTGCTTCATCATGATTTTTTAGAATGCTGGGGAAGCTTCGAGTTATGATACTCGCTCTCTTAGTATTGGGATTTTGTCAAACATCATTTTCACATGTGTTATTAATGGTTCCTGAGTCTGATAATCCACAAGTAATAGACGCTGATGCATGCAGCTTAGTAAATTGTGGGGATGTAGATAATCAAAGACAGTACCGCAGCTCAGAGAGACGTCATAAGTCCTATGGGGATGTCCTTGGGGATGATACTTGGTATAATGGTATTGTCACAGTACACCGGGCCCCCTTCAGACCAGCTTTCGATTGTCCCGATAAAGAGTGTTACCTAACGATAAAGAAAACCACATGGCACGAAAGAAATCACGGGGGGTGGGGGGTGGCACCTATCAGGTACAATTAAATGAATCAATTGGGATACAAATGACGTCAAACGGGAATGACTTCTTGGGCTGTTGTTTTTGAATTAGTGTAGGAAAGGGAAAACGGGCAGAACTACTGGATAATAAGATACAACCCTACACCCCTCCCGATGACCGTAAAGTAGCAAAAATTATAGAGGTAAAGGACTTGAAACCGACCATCAAAATAGAAATTGGATACGGGGTTGCAAATGTCTGTGTTGAATGGGTAAAGTATACTGTAAAAAGTCTGAATAAGAGCAATTGCTATGCCTCCGGTAGGCCAGTGGCCCAGGTGGTTCCCTTTCCACTCGGGTGGAAATGAGACAGGAAGGGCATGAAATGTTTGAGAGCCCTGCATCAGGATAAGACTGCATGGAATGATAGGAACTGCACCTCCCTATCTCTGACGTTCAATCCTTTGGCGATGAAAGACTTAAAAGCCTCCCCCCACCCCCCGCCAAGTCTTCAGCCGCAGTCAGAAATCACACATCGTATATGCATAGACGAGGTACAAATTGGTCTAGAGATTTGGGGAAGCTGAAATTATATACAGAGATTATTAATTTCACCGATACAGACAAGGGAGGTAACTAGTTAGCACTAAAGGTCCCCTGAGTGGATCTGTGGTGGTACTGTGGAGGCAAGATATTGAGACCCACCTTACCTCCGGATTCGAGAGGGATAAGTGCAATTGTACATTGGCAATTCCATTTACCCTGGCATTTGAGAAGGAAAATATACTAGGGTAAAAGAGAAGGAGTAAGAGATCACTCTTAGATTCTTCTTTCGATGACAGGATTTTTTTCAATTCTATAGGAGTCCCGGGGGATGGGGGGTACGTGATTTTCAAGGCTCGCAACCAGATTGTTGCAGTTTGGTGGGTAACAATTAATAAAAATGTAGATTGGATAATTTACATTTTCTATTATCAACAGCGATTTATGTTTAATACAAGAGATGCTGTTAAAGGAATATCAGAACAGCTTGATGCGACAAGTAGGATGGCATGGGAAACAGAATGGCCCTTGATATGATTCTAGTGGAAAAGGGGTGTGTGTGTATGTATGTGATGTTAGGAGGAAGCTGTTGTACTTCATTCCTGATAACACTGCACCTGATGGTTCTATTACTCGGGCCTTAAGAGGATTGACTACCTTAGCAGAGGAACTGGCTGATAATTCAGGAGAAGGCATATCTCTCACGGGATGGCTTGAATCATGGTTTGGGAAATGGAAGGGGTGATGGTTTCCATCCTTACGTCCCTGATAGTAGTAGCCGGGGTATTCGTAGCCATTGGCTGTTGCACTGTATACAAGGACTCGCCCAAAGACTGATTGAGACAGCCTTAATGAAACAAATGCCCCTAAAAGGGATTCAGGCAGAAGGTCGTTTTTCTATTAAATAATGAGGGGATGAGTGAGACGAAGATGGATGAAGTCTCATGAATGATTCTTGTGATTTTTGGGGGCGATGCTTAAAGGACAAATTATAGAAACAACAATCGCATGTAAAAATAAAAGGGGGAATTGTGATGAGTAATTATAAATGTTGTTATCTGCAATGATCACAAGGCTGAATCATGAAAGAGGAAGAGGGGTGTAGGTTAAGCGAGATATGCATGTATAAACAGTTATAAGCATCTGTTTCCAGGTTCTGCAAAAACAAAAAAGACACAATAGAGAGATCATAAGGCTCAGTATGGGCAAAGAATGGAAGGAAATGTTGCTTTATTGAGCAAGGAAGCAGATGGCAGTCAAGGAGGATATATAATAATGGACCACAGAGGGATGTGGTGAAACAGCCAAACAGGACATGCATTTTTGCCACGAACAAGGCCAGATGAGACAAGAGACAAACAGCCATGTTTAGAGAAGTGGGCGATGTAATCAGGGGAGAAGGAATGGAATAAGCGGGGGAGGAGTAAAAGAGGAATGAATTGTATAAAAAGTTGTGAACTTGTTAAACTCGGTGTGCATATCTTATAGGCACCTCTCTTGCAAGAGTATAATGAACGATACTGCTGCATCAGATCTTGACTCGGACCGAAATTCTTCAAGTCAGTGGGTTCGATTTCACACACAACCATGGAGATCCTGCTTTTAAGCTCAGACCTCGCTTCCTAAACATTCTTTGCTGGACCTTTCACTCCTCTTACAGATGTCATTCGTATCAATGTGTACCACGACAGCTTTCTGTTCACCCTCCCCCTTCAATATGCCCTGAACATGCTCAGGGACATCCCTTATCTTCGCACCAATCGCTCTTTGTATGAAGAATTCATAGAATCATAGAATCACTGGGGTGGGAAAACAGGCCATTTCACACAGCACGTACACGCTGACCCTCCGACGTGTAACGCACTCTGACTCTGATTCAATGATCCCAGTAAATTTTAATTGAATTACTCATGTTCTGTTCGTGAACGTCATTTGTTCACTTTCCCAATCCTGAACAAAGGAGATTTTTGCATATTTTTTAATATCAGAAAGCTCGGAAAAGATGCACATTTGCTTCTTCATATGGGAATGTGATTGCGTCTTATTCTTGTAGAGTGGGAAGTAGAAGATACGTTGAACGAAATGAGTTCAAAATAGTTGGTCATTTTAATATTCTCTGTTGGACTTAAATAACAAAATTGTTAATTTTACTTTAAATAGTGACCTCTGTAAATGAATCTTTGCCTTTCGAAATTTAACAGATTCCAGCATGAGGTGAACTTTTTTCTCTGTGGCTGGTTCAGATTAGGAGAGGGGTTTACCCTGTGTCATAACAGTTTGGGGCCTTTAGTCTGCGATTTGAACAAGATTAGACAGATCCAGTCTGATATTTGGGCAGAGTTAAATAGGTTTGGTGTATGAAAATGGACAGTACATTTAATCATTTGCACGTTATTGTCCGAGACCTTTAAATAAAAAGTCGGTGAGACACTTTGTTTAGTTTCGGTGACTTGTGGTTGGTTAAATTTAAAGTGAGATAAATGGCTCTTTAAAAATGTTAAAGAGTTTCTGGGGTTTGAAGATGATTCTCACATTTGCTGAGGGCGTTTAGAAGGAAAGATAAAGGGAAAACGTTTAGAATTAGCAAAGAATTTCGGTTTGGGTTTAAACAAGAGTAAAGCTGAAATTGTCAGGAAATTAGTCAAACACTAAGGTGTGTCAGAGAAACAGACAAGTGCAGGAGATTTAGAAAAAAAACTTAAATTACAATTGAAGAAAAGGCAGTTTAAAGATAAACAAAGGGAAAGGGAAAGAGAGAGAAGAGAGGGAGAAGAATAAAAAGAGAGGAGAAGGTTCTTAGCAAGAGAGAGCGAATTTGAAATTAAGAAGTTGTGATTTAGTCAGCAAATAAAAAATGAGGTCTGCAGATGCTGGAGATCACAGCTGCAAATGTGTTGCTGGTCAAAGCATTTAGTCAGCAAAGTCAAGTGAACAGGATGGAGAGTAAAAGGGACATTAGCGAAATATACAACTATGTCAAAACTCTGCCACATTTTGATGAGAAAGATGTTGAAGCCTTCTTTATTTCATTTGAAAAATTGGCTAGGCAGGTAGAGTGGTACAAGGATTTATGGGTAATGCTAGTTCAGACTAAGCTGGTAGGCAGGGTTAGTGAGGTATTTGCAGCGCTGTCAGATGAGGGGGTTAAGAGATTATGAAGACGTGAAACAATGCATTTTATGTGCTTACGAATTGGTACTGGAAGTATATAGATAGCAGTTCGGACACATAAAGAAGGAACCAGGTCAGCCATATGTTGAGTTCGAAAGAATTAAACATAGACATTTTGATAGATGGGTGCAGGCTTTTAAGATAGATAAGACCTATGAGGCTCTAAGGGAGATTATTCTGCTGGAGGAGTTTAAAACCTCACTTCCAGAGATGATAATAATTCACGTGGATGAAAAGAAAGTTCAGATATTGAGAAGGGTGGGAGAATTAGCAGATGAATACATTTTGCTGCATTAGACAAGCTTTCAGCCATAATTTCGTCCTGTGAGGGATAGAATTTGGGAGAAAGGGAGATGCTACACTAATAAAGAAAGAGTAGTACATATGAGTTTACCACAGGTTAAAGAAGCTGCCCAAGAGAGTGGAAAGGAGGTGAAAGGCCTCAGGTGTTTTCACTGTAATGGAGTGGGACACAGAAAGTTACAGTGTCAGTGGTTTCAGAAGGGCATTGGGAAAATGTATTTTCACTGACATAAGGAGGGATATGTATGGTCACAGTGCTGATTGTTAAGAAAGAGACTATGGGAAAAGATATGGTAAAAGAAGCTAAGCCAGTTAAAGAAAACCCCAACAAGAACTGAAGAGCTGCAGGAAAGTGCACAACCTAGGCAGAGGCTGGGTATGAAGTTAGTCTCTGATCTCTATAAAGAAATCACCTCTGTGAGTAAAGTTTACTCAGAAATAACAGGTGTAGAAAGGCAAGAAGTTATAATTTTGAGAGGTATATGAACTAACCAGTCGATAATAGTAAGAGATGAACGAATTTGCAGTCCGTCAGATCTGTTCCCCCAGAGTGTAGTAATTTATGGGAAAGATGGACAGAAATTTAGCATTTCCCTATGTAAGATCAGGTTGGAGTGCCTACTCAAGACTGGGGAAGTTATAGTGGGAATGATTAACAGACTGTCAGATCCAGGAATCCAGTTTGTTCTTGGGAAAGATTGAGCAGGGTCCAAGTTGGGAGTGAAATTGCTTGTTGTGTAGAAGCCCAAGGAAGACAAAGAAACTGAAGTGTTAAATCGTAAATATCCTGGTATTTTCCCAGGCTGTGCAGTAACCATATCCCACTATTATAAGTCACAGCACGAAGGACAAACCATCGACAAAGGTGAAGGAGTTGAGGTTCAGTTAACTGACACCCTGTTTGCCATAATGGTGCAGAGAAAACCTGAACAGGCAGTGGGTCAGGCAGAGGTGTTTTGGCCTGAAAGGCTAAGGGACTTGCAACCGACAGACAAGATGATAAAAGATATATATGTGGACGTGTACTCTGAAAAGCAGGCAGAGGATATTCATGATGGTTATTATCTGAAAGATAGAGCTTAAGACATAAATGGAGACCACATTAGTTTAGTGAAGGGGAAAAATGTGCTGAGGTGCACCATATTGCGTTGCTGATAGCATAGAGACAGGAGATCTTACAGGTAGCATATGAATTACCTATAGGAGGTCACCTTGGGGTACGAAAGACTCGGGCTAAGGGACAAAAACATTTTTGTTGACCTAGAATGCACAAAGATGTAGTTAACGTTTGGCATACATGTCATTCATGTCAAATGATAGGTAGGCTACGCACAGTCATGACACTAGCACCTCTGTTGCCAATTCCCACATTTGAAGACCCATTCATATGACTTATACATGAGTGCGTAGGTCCCCTCCTGAAGAGTAGAGGAGAGAAAGAATTGGAGAAACAGGTGTTAGTTACTGCCCTACAGAGTGAGGAATCAGATGCAAATGTCGTGGATTTTGATGTGCCTCAAAATATTTCAAAAATGTACAAGTCATTGAGCAGTGGGATAGGTTAGTAAACTATCTGGCTCAGGAGCAGAGAACACAGTTGAAAGGTTTGCTATTGCAATATGAGCACCTATGTTAGAATCATATGTTGGGGGGGGGGGGGGTGGGGGGAGAACTAATGCTATTGTACATGAAGTAGATGTAGAGAATACTGTTCCAATAAGTCAATCCATATCGGCTTAATCCTCTAAAAGCCAGACAGGTCCAGAAGGAGGTGGAGATCATGCACAATGAGGACATCATTGAACCAAGCCCGAGCGAGTGGAGCTCACCGATCATCTTAGTTCCTAAACCAGATGGGACTCAATGATTTTGCTTGGATTATTGGAAGATCAACACTGTTACAAAATCAGACTTATATCCAATACTGATATTGGAGGACTGTATCGAGAAAGTTGGACAAGTCAGGTACATCACGAAGTTGGACTTAATGCATGGATTCTGGCAGGTAACTTTATCAGAGACAGTGAAATACATTTCTGAATTGTAATGCCAAATGGTCTGTATCAATTCAAAATAATGCCCTTTAGAATGAAGAAACAGCCCAATACATTCCAAAGCCTCATGAACAGAGTTGTGGCCTGATTACTAAACTGTGCAGTCCGTTTAGACGATGTAGTATCTTTACTAAGTTCTGGAAAGATCACTTGGTACAGTTGGCAGAGCTTTTTGAACAAATACGAAAAAACAAATCTCGCGATAAATTTAAACAGAACAGAATTCGTGAAAGCAGCCATGATGTTCTAGGGACAAAGCATCGGTCATGGAAGGTTGATCCCATGGAATGCAAAGACAAAAGCAACTGAGGAATTTCCGTGGCCAACCTTGAAGAAAAAGGTGCTTCGCTCCTTAGGAGTCAGCGGATTCTATCTGACATCTGTTCCAAACTTCAGCAGTGTAGTGGCACCATTATCCGAGTTCCTGTAGAAGAGCACAAACTTTTGGTTGACAGAACAATGCCAGGAGGCATTCGCCCATTAAAAAGAAATATTGAACACCAAACAAGTTTTAGCTACACCAAACGCTTGAAAATCTTTCAACGTTGCCGTCGACTCGAGTGACATAGGAGTTGAAGCTGTACTGCTACAGGACAATGAGATGGGATAGTACTTTTCAAAGAAACTCAACATCCACCAGAGAAAATAGTCCATGACTGAAAAAGAACTAGCGAGTTTCTGTACTAGCCTTATAACAGCATGTTGGAGACAGTTGTGTACACGGAGCCCAATCTGCTTACATTCTTGAACGCTTTAAAGACTATTTCATAAGAGTCACATGTTACAGACTTTTAATTTAAAAATCGTACACGTAGAATGTAATCGCAGATGCGTTCTCACTGATTTAACTGATAAAGTTTAGACGAGATTTGTATTTAATCCAATGTTAAATATAGGTAAATGGGAAAGAGTTAAGGTGAACTTAGATTTCAGTTATCTGTATGTTATGGTGTTGTGTTTAAAGAATAGAAAGACAAATGAGACCGTGTTTTCATTATGATGGTTCTTTTTTGAGAGAGAAGGTGTTATGAACGTGTAAAGGGTACTGTATCTTTAAAAGAATTGAAAGATTTATTTGCACAGTGAGTTCGGGAAAATTTACAATGCACCATTTGGTCCAGCATCTGGTAGTACCTGGGTTGCTATGAGACAAAGAATAAAATCAAATCTGATCAATCTGTTTGAATTATGTCCAAGCAGCAAAACTACAATCGAGTTTAAATTTGACATTTGGCAATATTATAAAAAAATGAAATTACCCGATGCTTTGGGGTAGAAAGCTGAAAAAAAATTTAACCAGTTAGGGGAGAACTGCCACGCCACCACCATCTGCAGACTGCCCGGAGAATAGCTCTCCGAAATGTACCTTTATTTATCAATGACCTGTGAAGCAGAAACTCTAAGGAGAAGAAACGAAGACAGAGGAAGATACAAAGAGAAGATTTGACAGCTGGCTGGTTCTGAAGTTTGAATGTTTTGGTATATCTTAATGGCGGTGGGGGGTGGTGGTGGAGGTAGGTTATCGGACCAGTATTGTAGAAGAGAACTTAAAAGATAGGTGAGAGAAAGGAGTTGCAAATAGTTGTTAGTTAATTATTCTCTGCTAGCCTTTAAAAAAAAGTTGTCAATTTTTACTTTAAGTTGTGATCTTTAGGATGGTTATTGGCCTTCCGAATTTTTACAGATTACAGAATGGTGGGGGGAGGGGGGGGTTGCGGGGGGAGGTTTCCCCGTGTTGTAACACATTAACTCGGATTTCTCTGCACAGATGCTGCCAGACCTACAAAGCTTTTCTAGCACATTTCTGTCTTAGTTTCTGATTTACGAAATCTGCAGTTCTCTTGACTTTCTTATGTGTATCATTGACAGCTACGGTTGATGTCCTGGAGGACAGGAAGACAGCTAATGTTGTTACATTATTTGTAATTTGTCTGCAAAGAAAACCCAGGGAACTACAGACCAGTGAGTTTGATGTCAAGAGTGGATAAGTGCTTGTAGGAGATTCTGAGAGTCAGGATTTACATGCATTTTAAAGGCGAGGACTGATTACGGATATTCAGCACGCTTTATGTCTAGAAATCCATATCTCACAAACTAGATTGCAGTTTTTGAAGAGGTGATTGGGAAGATAGATGAAGGTAAAGCAGCATACGTTGTCTATGTCCACTTAGTGAGGCCGAACAAGGTTCCACATGGTAGCCTGGTTAATAAGGTTAGATCACATGAGATCAGGGACAGCTATCAAATTAGATACAAAACTGGATTGACTGTAGGAGAAAGAGGGTGCTGGGAGAGATTTGCTGTTCCAATTAGAGGCCTGAGTCCAGCGTTGTGCCGCAATGACCAGGCTGTTGCTCATTGTTTTTGTAAATGATTTGGATGAGAATATTGGAACCAGGGATATTAATTTGGAGAAGAAATTCCCAAAATTGGAGTTGTGGTGGACAGTGAAGAAGGCTACCTTAGAGAACAAAGATACCTTGATCTACTTGGCAAGTGGGCTGACGATTGGCTGATGGAGCTTCATGCAGATAAATGTGAGATGTTGCATTTTGTTAGACAAAAAAATGTAGGATTTATTTTAGTAAATGGTAGCGTGCTGGGGAGTGTTGCCAAATAGAGATCCAGGGACCAGGTATATAGTTCCGTGAAATTGGAGTCACATGTTGACAGGGCAGTGAATAAGGCATAAGGCAAGCTGACTTCAATTGGTCAGAGCATTGATTACAGGAATTGGAGCATCATGTCGTGGTTCTATAAGAGAACAGTAAGGCCACATTTGGAGTACTAAGTACAATTCTTGTCGCCTTGCTATAGGAAGGATGTCATAAACTGGGATGGGGGCAAAAGTATTTAAAATGATGTGATGGAGATCAGAGGTTTTGAGATTTCAGGCTAGGATTTTGTTTCTTTTGCGTTGGAGGCTGAGAGGTGACCTTTATTTCCTCATGAGAGGCATGGATAGGATGAATAGACAAGATCTTTTCCCACTGGTGGGTGTGTCCAGAACCACAGAGGTTGGTTTTAAGGTGCGAGGGAAGACATTCAAACGATATCAAAAGGACAGTTGTTTCTCACAGAGGCTGGTGTGTATAGGTAGAGAGCTGTCAGAGGAAGTGGCATTGGGAAGTACAAATACAACATTTGAACGACAATTGGATGTGTACATGAATAGGAAAGATTTGGAGGGGATCTGTGCCAAAAGAAGAAAAATAGTAATAATTCAATTTAGGAAACCAGCTGAGCGTGGACGAGATAAGCCGAAAGATCTGTTTGCATATTGTATAATTTTAAGAGTCTATGACACTTTCACTCCTCCTTCATCACGAGTCCTTCATTGCACTCAGTTCATTTCCAAGTCAAAACTCCTCTGTTAATACTTTAAACGATCTAACTCTCCAAACCTTCTTAAATAGAGAATTTCTGGCATTTATGTCGTTCTGTAGACCACAGCAGCAGCAAAAGCAGAATTATATTCAAGCACAATCTATAATATTTTTTCCTGTGATAATCCCTCGGTCGACCATTCCAACCATGTTGATCAATGGTTCAGTGATATATTGGTGAACGTTCCAGTGTCCGAAGCATGTGTACATAGACCTGATGACAACTCGTTCAAGCTACCAAAATTGACTGCTTGCATTCCAAACAGCAGAACTAACATCTGATAGAGAAGGCGCAATGATCCCAACACCAACAAACCAACAATACTGTCACATCCAGCCATAAATGGTGATGGACAGTTAAACAACTTCATGGAGGTGAGGGCTCCACTATTATCTCCATCCTAAATAATGGAACAGCCCTGTACATCACTGTAAAAGATAACAATATAGTTTTGGTACATGCTATATCAGAAGTGTTGATTTGATGATCAACCTCACACTTGCCATGATGTCCACAGATTCACAGATGCCCGTCTTCAATCAAATTGATTTGCCGAATGTGACTTGAAGAAACAGGTGAACAAAGTAGATAGGATAAAGGCAATGCACCATGACAACATTCCTACAATCGGACTGAAGACTTGTGCTGCACAACAAGCCTATCCCCGAGGAAGCTGTTTCATTCCATCTCCAACTCTGACATCCCCATAGGAATGCGGAACATTACTCTGCTTTGTCCAGTTCCCTAAGAGGGCAATAATTAAAATCTGACCAATTACTACCCCCTCAGTCCCATCACGATAGTTAAACTGGTAGAAGTTCTTTTCGACACATCTGTAAAACAGCACAGAAATATCCTGCTCAGTGTGATTCCAGATAGCTAGCCATGTGGAGATGGTAAAGTGTTGTGGAAATGTCACTGGATTCCCAGTCCAGACCAGGCTAATGCTCTGACAGCTGACGGAAGTTAATAACAATTAATAAAATATCGAGATCTAAAACCTGGTGTCAGTAACGGTGATGCTGAAATCAGTGTCATTTGCAAACTCCAATTTGCTTCATCAATGTACTTTCAGGAGGTGAATTCTCGCTGGTGAATTCCATGCTTTCCTGGTCTGGCCTAAACGTGACTCTAGACACACACACGTGATAAACCTTTTAATAGTCTCTAAAACGGTAAAGCAAGACTCTCAATTGTATCAAACTGCTCCGAGGTTTGGAAGGATAAAACGGACAGAACACCCAGCACCAGCCTCGGTATCTGAAAAGGGAATGGGAAACACAGTCGTGTTGACCCTGCAGAGGCCTCTTCGCTAACATCTGAGAGCTTGTGACAGCCGTACTCCAGATGCCTCCTGATCCGTTTGGTGTCACAAAATCCTAATTTATATTCAGTGCCTTATGTTTCACAGCTAATGTGGGAGAGAAATCCCGAGAGTCACCAGTCACTGAGTGCAGACATTTATTCTCATTTCAATGCAGAGTGGCGTGCCTCACCTAATACTGTGGCCCCTTGCTTTGGATGTCCGAGCCAGGGGAATTATCATCACTGCTTCCAATCAGTCTCACCCTGTCAGACTTTTATATGTTTCACTCAGATCTCCATTCATTTTCCTAAAGCTCATGGAATACAGTCCCAGACACCCCAAACTCTGGTCCCACAACAAGCCTGTCATACCAGAGATCAGTCCGGTCATCCCTCATTGCTCTCCCTCAATGTCAGGTTTGTCCTTTATTGGGTAAGGAGAGCAAAAATACACACAATACAGCACAATGTTCAAGATGGGCTCTCACCAAGGCCCTGTACAGCTGCAGTGAGACACCCTTATTCCTGTAAGTCAAGCCCCTAGAAATGACGATCAACCCACCATTTATCTTCCCGCCCACTTTCTGTTCCTGCAAAATTGCTTTCAGTGACTGGTTTACAGGGAGATCCAGATCCTTTTCAATGTTAAAGTTCCCAGACCCACTTGGTGGGTCTGTGTGCACTGGTCAGCATGCCAATGCCATTCCCAGTTTGACTTCTGGCTTCAGAACTCACTGCGCTACACTGACCTCGGAGGTCACAGCACGGAAAAAAAGAAAGAACATAAATCCCGTTACAGATCAACATGTTTCATCCAATCTGTTTTCAAATGATACGTTGCTGTACTATTGTTCCCACCGTCACATCTTCATGTGCCACGCATTTGCCCATTCACTCCACTTGTCTCAATCGCTTTGGAGCTTTTTTATATCCTCCTCACCCACTAACAATCTAACATCGTTTGGCGCTGTCAGCAGACTGGAAAATAATTGACATGATCCTTCCACTTCAAAACTGTTCACTGCTTCGTTTCAATTCTCCTAATCTAAAACCATGTTCATATTTTAGACCCAATCCTGTAACATTTGAATTTGCTCACTCAGCCATAGTTTTTAATCAAGATCTTTCTGAAAATCTAAATGCATTGCATCCATTTTTTCTCTGTATGTATCGACCAGTCAATTTCTCAAATATGATTCCCATTTCATATTTATCCATTGAGTAAGAACGCACAAACTAGGAGCAGGAGTTGGCCATCTGGCCCTTCAAGCCTGCGCCACCATTCAATAAGAAAATGGCTGATCATTTCATGGCCTCAGCTCCACTTACCCACCCAATCACCATAATCCTTAATTCCTTTACTCTTCAAAAAAAAATCTGAGTTCAAACATATTCATTGTCAAATCCTCAACTATATCACTGGGCGAAGAATTCCACAGATTCACAATCTTCTTGGTCAAGAAGTTCCTTCTCAACACGATCCTAAATCTGCTCCATCGAATTTTGAGGCTTATCCCTGTTGTCCTAGTTTCACGTGCTTCTGGAAACATCCTTTATACTTCTATCGTATTTACTCCCTAAACAATTATATATATTTCGATTATTTCCTCCCTCATTCTTTCAAAATCCAATCAATCTATTCTGTCTCTCCTCATAAACATCCCTCTCACCTCTTGAACTAAACTGCGAGCCTCCTCTGCATCCATTGTAGTGCTGGTTTATCGTTTCTGAAGTAGGGAGACTAAAGCTACACGTACTACAGGTGTGGTCTCCCCAGCACCCTGCACATCTGGAACATAATTTCCTTGCTTTTACACTCAATCCCTTTCGCAATGAAGGACAAAATTGAATTTGCCTCATTAATTTCTTGTTGCCCCGCAGACCAACTTCTGTGATTCATGCACAAGGACACCCAGGTACCTCTGCACAAGAGCATGCTGCTTTTTTTTTAACAATTCAAGTAAGGGTCCTCTTTACTATTTTTCCTGCCAAAATGTTTGATTTCACATTATTATAATTGAACTCCATCTACCAGACATTGGCCCACTCACTTCAACTATTTACGTCCCTTTGTAAAGTTCAACAGTCCTCTGCACACATTATTCTGCCACACATTTTAGTATCATCTGCAATCTTTGAGACAGTACACGTGGCCTCCTACTCCAAATCATCTATGTAAGCTGTGAATAATTGCAGTCTCAGCACCGATCCCTGAGGCACTCCACTAGTCACTGATCAGCAACCAGAAAAAAATCAGTCATGTATTCCCACTCGTTGCTTCATGTTAGTTAACCAATCCTCTATCCATGCTAATATATTATCCGTAATTCCACACCTTACACAGCAGCCTTTTTGGCGTCACTGTATCGAATGTCTTTTGGAAACCTCAGTACACAACACCTATTGTGTTCCCGCAGTTGTAAGGTCTTCATAGAATTCAAGTAGGTTAGTTACACATGACCTGCCTTTCATGAACCAACACTGTGTCTGCCCAACAGGACAATTTCTATCAAGATGCATTGCCATTTATTCCTTGATTACAGATTGAAATATTTCCCCCGTCAGATGTTAGGCTTAACGGTCTATAATTAGGTGTAACAGAGAGGAAGACCTTAAACACCGAAGTTATCAGGAAAGATCAAAGGATTGTACAACTTCTGTGCATGAAGATGGCTCTTAAATACTTTAACAGTTAGAATGGATGTGCAAGTTTGATTGATTAATATGCATATCGGGGAATTTATTTCAAGTCAGTAGCTGGAGATGCCTTCAGGTAAATGAAGTAACGCTTGCGGTCAGACAATGTATTCTCAGTGTGAGACCTTGATTGGACACTGTCTGTGTCTTCGTCTGGAATCAGACTGGTATTATTTACAAAGTAGAGTTTGTAAAATATCACATTGACTGACTGTCTACAAATTGTATATTTTTGGAACAAAATAAAATGCATCTGCAAATATAAATTGGCAAATGCAAATTCACCCCACAGATTTATATGTGCGTACATGTGTGTGTGCGTGGGTGTATGTGTGAGAGAGGAGGCGAGTCTGTGTGAAGGGGAGAGAGAGGGAGAGACATTGTGTGTATGTGGGAGAGAGTGAGGTGGAGCGTGAGTGTGAGTGCGAGAGGGAGAGACAGAGGCTGTGTGTGCATGCGTGTGTGATAGTGTGGAGTGTGTGTGTGTGAAATGTGAGGGGGGAGAGTGAGTATGTGTGTGGAGCAGATAGAGAGAGTGTGCATCAATGTATGTAACGGGGAGAGTGAGAGGGCGTGTTTGTCCAGGGTGTGCTTGTCCAGGCGAAAACACAAACAGATACAGCAGATCCCTTACCCCACACAAAGTCACTCCGTGGTTTCAAAGCTTCCCCTCTCTGCAGCCTCTGCTCCATTTGTTGTTCATGTTACAGAGCCAGATGCTGTAACTACAGTCCCCGTGCTCCATCCAGAGTTGGGTCACCAAATCCTCAGGTCTTCCTGAATGTCTGAGGCAACTCACAGCACAATCTCCAGCAAACCATCCCCAGCAATTCCACTAATGTTTCAATAACAGAAGACCGTCAAATGCCCCTCAACTACAAGTTAAATGTCTGTTCCTTTACAATTATACTCCAGGATTTTCCTCGTGTTACTGAACGCACAATCAACTGAGAGAGACAAACAGAGACGTTCCATGGGCAGGCGCATACCAAGTTTCAAACACGCGAGTCAGAGCTGCAGGAACACCCCTGTCCATGGAGCACCACATGGGACACATTGGGAAGTGAACAACAGCCTGACGCACACCATTTCAATGTTTCTGAGCTTCACAATGCCAGCACTCGATGTACGAGTAAGTCAGAAACTAAAGCAAGGGAAAGATACAGAAAAAAAAAATAATTTATTAACTGATGCTTTTCCGTAAATAAGAATAAGAAGATGGGGGGATTGAACTAACGGGATAAGGGAGACAATGGTGGGTCCAACCCTAAGAAAACAAATATTGAATAGAGACATAGCCAGATCCGCTAGAATGGTCCATTGTCTCAAATTCTGAATCTGCTTCACAGAGCCAGCCCAGAAACTATAAACTTGGGTAAGGTAACGGCTAAGATGGAGAGCTGTGCAGGTCATGCTAGAGGATTACTCTGTAAACTGGACTACCTATATAGCAGGGGGAGCATTACAGACCTTTGCCTGGATATTGCAACCCTCTACCACCTCCTTCTGTCTCCGACCTTTGAGCCAGTTTTATATCCAAATGGCTAGTTCTCCATGTATTTCATATGAACCAACCTTGTTAAACAGACGGCCATGCACAATGTTGTTCAATGCCTTACTGATGTTCATATCGACAACGTACACCACTCTATCTCAGTTAATCCTCTTAGTCGCTTCTTCAAAAAAATCTCAGTCAAGTCAGTGACACAATGCTTGCACAGTGCCATATTGACTATCCTTAATCCGTTGTTACATTTCAAAATGCGTGAAAATCCTGTGCCTCATAAACCCCTCCAACAACTTACCCTCCACTGACATCCGGCTCACTGGCTTTTCCTTCTTACCCATCCGAACTGCTTTAAGTAGTGGCACCACGTTAGCCAATCTCCAGTCTTCCGGCACTTTACCTGTGGTTATTAATAATAGCAAGGGGCCCAGCAATCAGTTCCACAGCTTCCCACAGAGTTCGAAAATACATCTAATAAATACCAGGACATTTTCCTTCCTTTGCATGTTTTAAGACCTCCAGCAGCTCCTCTGTAATACAGATACTCTCCAAGATGTCGCTACTTATTTCCCAAGTTCTCTAGCTTCCATATCCTCCTGCACAGTAAATACTGATACAAAATATTCATTCAGAACTTCACCCATTTCCTGTGGTTCTGCACATGGGCAGCCTTGCTGATCTTTAAGGATGTCCTATTCTCTCCACAGATAATCTTTTGTACTTGACGTATTTGTAGAATTCCTTTGGATTCTCCCTAACTCTATTTGCCAAACCTATCACATGTCCCCTTTTTATGCTCCCAATTTCCCTCTTAACTATACTCTTGTTGCCTTCAGACTCTTCTCGTGATTCACGTTAAATCAGGAATTAAGAGGCTAATAATGACCATTTCGATTGTCAGAACAAAATCCATCTGGTTCACTGACACGCTTTAAGGAAACAAATTGACATTCTTACCTGGTGTGGCCTACAAGTGACTCCAGACTCACAGCAATGTGGTTGACTGCTGACTGCCGTCGGGGCAATTAGGGATGGGTAATAGATGCTTGCCCAGCAGGGACGCCCTCATCCCGTGAATGAATTAAGAAAAAAACCCTCAATTCCTGCTGTCTATACCTGACATATGCTTCCCTTTTATCCGTGACCAGAACCTCAACTTCTCCAATCCTCCAGCATTCCTTACACGTACCAGCGTTACCCTACACCCTAACAGGGTCTCTGTACTGCTGACATCTCACTTTTGAAGGCTTCCCACTTCCCAACTGACACCCTCTTCTGCGAATATATGTCCCAATTGAATTTGGAAAATTCTTACTTAATATCATCAAAATTGGTTTTCAACAAGTTATAACTTTAAGTTTTAGACCTGGTTCATCTTTTTCCATCTCTATTTTAAAACTAATAAAATTATAATGTTTTGCATAAAGTGCTCCCCCACTGATACCTCAGCCATCCCCTCCCCAATACCTTACTTCCCAAGAGTAAGGTGACGTTTAGCTCCTTCCCTGTAATGGAGAGCATTGGTCAAGCAACTGCAGCGTTGTCACTGGAACTGGGGTCTGCAGTCTTCAACTCATTGGGTTGAATCTAACAATTATTTGTCTCAGTGCCATTTTCATTGAACGTGACAAAGGGATTGTCTGCACGATGCTGAGCTAGTGTCCTGGTGCTATCTTATCGGACTCACCTCATTAACTACCCACCCCACCCCATGGTGTCCCTCTCATTCAATACCAGCCCGATTCGCCCACCCATCAAGGTTGGAGGTAATCATCCTCACCCGCATGCCCCTTGGCATTCCGTGATCCCTGGCACTGGTGCCAATTTTTAAAGGCCAATGGGCACATGGTTGAGCTTTCGCCATTAGGAGTTCCCCTTCACAGTTTACCCCGAGCATGGCAAATAAGGGCCAATTACACCACGGTTTGTTGATAGGGGCACGGAGGTCCTGGTGGATGGGCTAGTACAGAGGGTGACCATTGTCTTCCCAGAGGGGGTCACACCACTAGACACAGCGAACATCGTCTGAGGTCACCACCCAGCATGCAGCACCTTCCCCCTCTCTCTTTCCCCTCTGCTATATCTCCCTCACTAAGTATGGATACAACACTTTTGACTGACTCCCTCTGGACATGTCACCATCTCCCACCTCCTCCCTCACCTACACCAGTATTAACAGCAGGGTCACCCGCTCTCACCCTCAGTCCATCCTTCCCAGTCTCCTATTCCAGGACAAACAGCTCGGAATAGAATACAAAGAGTGAAGCCGGGTGGTGGAGTGCCCGATATCCATTTCCCCCCACCCCCTTTACCAGTGTGTCTGTATTTGACTCTGTGGGTATCTATACGTGGGTGCAGTTCTGACAGTTTCTGTGGCGTTTAAAATGACACAATCTCTCCCTCAGCTGGCCTCCACACCCTACTGCAATGACAGTGGCAGAAGGTGATAACCTTCGAAGATCCAGTCTGGGTGGGAGAGAGGGCAGCAGATCACAGCTCCATCCACACTAACAGCATCATCATCATCATCATCACACACACACACAAACAAACAAACAAACACAGACAGACAGACAGACACACACACATACACACACACAATGCTGGTAGATGGACGGTTGCTAATATACTTGGGCCTGTTAGAATGGGAATGCTCACCTCTGAGTGAACCATTTTGTCAGGAGATGAGGTGAATTGATTACTCATTCTGTGACTTGCAATGCTTAAAAAATACGTGAGAAAGTGTTGCAAAGTCCAGAAAAAGGTCCAGTAGTATTGGTAATGATGCAGGAACAACATTGCTTAGTATTGGACAAAGCTACTCTGTGCGTACAAAGATATTATTTCAAAAATCAAATGGCTGTGCAATTTGAGAGGTTCACAGCAAAGGATTTGTTATCTCCTCAGAGTTAAAAACTGTGCCACTGATGCAGTGGTGCGGGGAGGCCAGCAGAGGGAGGTATTGTATGAATCTAATCATAAAGCTCAGTGGTTCGCACTGGTGCCTCACATTGTCAGGCACCCAGGCTTGATTCCACCCTCGAGTTTCACATTCTCCCCGTGTCTGAGTGGGTATCCACCGGGTGATCTGGTTTCCACCCACAGTCCAACAATGTGGATGATATGTGAATTGGACATGCTAAATTGTTCATCGTGCCCAGGGATGTGTAGGTTAGGGGCTTTAGATAGGGGTCAACGTAGGATATCTGAATTGGTCTGGGTGGGTTACTCTTGGGAGCAGACAGGAAAGGGATGTTTAGTTACAATCACATCAACAATGTACGTTCTGAATTGTGCAGCAGGTGCGAAGGGCTGAATGGCCAGCTGCTGGACCTAACCCATGTGTTGTTCTCTCAAGCATTCAGTAATGTTACAGAGGTAAAGGAAGATCTCATTCAGTCAGCATTGTTATAATGAGACAGGAGGAGACCATTCTGTCCTCTAAGGATTTATGCAGGAATAGATTGATGTCATTCAGCCCACTAAGTATATTACACAGCTTAGGATGAGGCCTTCCAACCTTCCTAGCCTGCTGCCCAGCAACAGGGGAACCCCGGTGAACAATCAGGGAATAAACATTTGGGATAAATGTGTATTTTCAGTTTGAAAAGTTGTAACTTGGTGGAATGTCTCAGGACTAACTTGGTGAAATTATCAACTACTTACAGTCTGTACCAATGAATTGGATGAGGGGATGAGGGGATTGATTGAAATGGAGATCAGTTAGCTCATTCACCAAGGTAGTCATTTAACTGGATATGGAGACTCTGCAATGGGAAACAGACAGGGGAGGTTAGTGAGCAACACTTTGGCAGAAAACAGTATAATGTGGGTTAAGGGAAGTCAGTGCTGTGTTGAACAGATAAAATAATACCAACCTACTTAAATGGAGAGAACATCGATGAACTCATTGGTATAGATGGGTTTGTGTGTCCCGGTACATGAGTCACATAAACCTAGTCAGCAGATTCAGCAAGTGACTCGGAAAGTGTATCGAATGATGCTATTTCACGGAAACGCTATTGAGTATAATCAGTGGGATATTTTACTGCATCTGTCCATGACAATGCTGAGACTATATCGGATATCTTGTGTGTAATACTGAAACAATAAACTGAAAGGAAAACATACAATTGTTTTAGAAGCTTTTCACAGATGCTTCACTTTGCTCCTTGCTAGAATGAAGCCCTGATGGAATCATAGTGTCATACAGCACCCTTCAGTCCAGCTCATCTGCACGGACCAGATATTCCAATCTGATGTCGTACCATTTGTCAGCATTTGATCCATAACCATCTAAACCCTTCCTATTCATATACCCATCCATTGTCTCTTAAATGTTGTAATTGTACCAACCTCCACCACTTTCGCTGCCAGCTCACTCCATGCACGCACTATCCGCTGTGTAAAAATGTTACCCTACAGGTATCTTAATCTTTCCCCTCTCACCTCAAATCACGACCCTATGGTTTGGTCTCCTCCAGCCTTGGAAAATAACCTTGGCTGTTCCCCACCTCCATTCCCCTCATGGCCTCTACGAGGTCAGAGAACTTCAAGCCTGAGAATGAGACATGTTCATATTGAAAAATATAAGCCCGTGAGGAGAGTTTATCGGGGTGTAGCTAATGGATGACAGAATTAAACAACGTTCGGTTTTAGAAAACAACATATTCATTTTAACACAGGTACTATGAAGGCATGAATTTATTGTACAAAAATAATGCAGATGCATCTAAACATATCTTCAAATTATAAATTACAAATCATTCCATAATGGAGAATATAACAGGGATGGAGTCATGCAATTAGGGGAATGTTCAACCAAACCTTATGTATGGTGTTCAGGTCACATTATTGCATGTTTCAGATCAGGCAGGGAGAAAATGTAACCTGTCGTAGAAGCGAACGTTTTTTTTTCTCTCTCTCTATGTGTACTTCTCTATCGCAACATATGCGAGCTGAAAACCAATCAACCATCATTACACTCTTTTAGGGTTCCTGCTGAGGATTCATTGGAATCTCTCCACTGCCTGCAGAAAAGGGAATTCAACGAAATCCAACTGTTCCAGGAAGAAACCCCAGTGCTAGCAGCTTCTGTGAGGCAGAATAACTTCAGAGGCCGAACAACAATTGAAACATTTTCAGTCTTGCTTTCGTCATGAAATTGACTGTTATTTGGAAAAAAAAATCCTCTCCAAATTACTATACTGAAGCGTTTCATTTTTTTTTCCTGTTTGCTTTCACGTGTGTGTGTGTGTCTTTGTGTGCATGTTTCTGTGTCTCAGATCTATAGAAAAATAAACGTTGATGTATATATTGTCAATTTTCAAACGGTATACCATTCATGTATCCATTGTAAGTTGAGTAACTTTCCTTGGGTTTTAGATTAGTTATTTTTACAAATTAAAGGAACGTTTCTCAATTGTTTCTAACATTGAACCTGACCCACTCTGAGACGGATATCAGTTACCAAATTACACACTTAGTTACACTGATAATTTGTCGTGACTTCTCGAGGAGTGGGAATATAAAAAGAAACAATGCCACTCTAACATCAGTAGGAACAGGGATAAGGAGAAATTCTCAAAGTGGGAATTTTTTGCCCCATAGGTTTGTGATATTTGTGTGTTTACATTTATTCAAAGGTGTGTGTGTTAAATACTTGACTGAAAAGTGGCTCAAGGATAATGAAATGCAGAAAGGAATGTGGGACTGAGAATACAATCTGATCAGCCATAATCTTAGTGCCTGGTGGGGCAGGGACCCACTCCTGTTCCTCAGTCCTACTTCGCCCCATTCCATTCAGCACCTCAATCTGCTACACAGGACCAATTGGAGTCCACTTGCTCTTACTACCTGGTGCACAGAAAAAGCGGAGACCATTCAGCCCCTAAATACAGTCAAACATGATTTGGTGTGGATTGGAAAAAATTCTTGGGGGGAAAAAGAGAGTTGTTGTTACTGTGAAACAGTCCCCTCCTCTCTCTTTACAGAAGTTCCCCTGTATCCATTTATTAGTCATGTTGTAGACCTAGATTCACAGATGATTATAGCCCCCATAATGTACCCAGATATTGCTCACAATATTCTCTGGTCTCTTTGACTGCAACAATCCTTCACAGGACTTCCAGGAAAATAACAACGATGAAACATCCAATAACAGAATGCAAGAACATTAGAAGCAGGAGTAGGTCATTCAGCTTCTCCAGCCTGCCATTCCCTACAATACAATCATAGCTGATCTGCTCTAGGCCCCAACTCCTCAGTCCCTGACGTGTCAAACATCCATCCATCTCTGTCTCCAACTATCTCAGTAATCTCTCTCTCCTATCTCTCTGGGATAGAGAGGTCCCGACGGTCACTCCCCTCTGCGAGAAGGAAACACACTGCACACATACAGCGTGACCTTTTGACATCAATAAAATATACAAACACCAGGTAAGAGTGACTGGCCCTGATAACAAGGCAGTATTTGACTGATGATGGTATCAAGGAACCTGAAAAAATGGAACTTGATGGAGATTAGGAGGAATCACCCTATTGGCTAGAGTAATTCAGCACAACTAAGTTGGCTGTGGTTCTTGGACAACCACCAGCACAGTCCCAGAACATCTCTGCGGGAGATCGACAGCACAAGCATCTTCAGTTACTCCTCAATATCTCCACCCCCACCCCCATCATAACCTCAGAAGTGGGGAAGGTCAATGAAGATTACAAATTTTTCAGAATAATGTGTCCTCCCTCAGCTCCTGTAGCAGTCTGTGTCCATGTGCAGCAAGACCCAGGCAGCATTCAGGCTTGTGCTGTTAGAGTGTCGGTAACATTCATGTAACAGTACTGCTGGACACTGTGCATTGCCACAATAAAAGAAGGAGCTTATTCAGCACCTGAAGCTCACTTCACAGGAATGTGAGGAGGTCATTCAGCCCATCAACATAATTAGATAAGAGTAGGGATAGCCCATTCATTCCCTCCTGCCTATTACACAGCAAGTTAAGGAGCCCAGTTTAACACACTGAACTGATAAAAAGGAACCAAGGATTGACCAATCAGCCGCACCAAGCCCCTTGTACAGAAATAGGATGATGTTATTGACGCTCCAACATGACAAACCAATGACATAGAGACTGCAAGGATAGACTGCTCCATGGTGCTTTTTCTGGCTCCATTGCTAATGCTACATAATTGGTACATTAATGTGGTATTTTGACGATGAAGAGGGAAGACAAATGTTTCATGTGAAGACTCGAGGAGGCATCTTTGATCTCCGAGAAGATAGACTGGTGATCACTGTGGAGGGAAGTTGGGAATGGCTAGCTCTTTGAGAAGTAAGGACTTGTAGCTGCCGACAGGCTTGTGATCAATGTGACACTCAGTGCAGGGTCACACACCAACTGTACATTGAGGCAGTAAGAGCCTGAAGCTCTCTTTGAATCAACATGGAAGCTCCACAGAGTTACATAAACTACCAAGGGGCACGTATCATGGGGAAAATGCAATTTCTCATGCCACCAATGTCTTTCAATGGAAATAATGTGTGTTTATCCATGATCTTCAAGTTCCAATGCTGTCAACTCTTATTCTCTCACCGTGCTACAAATTAACATCCATTTCTTTCACACTCTCCTCATGGTACCTTCATCCCAGTGATTATTCTGATAAAACTCCTTTCCACTGTCTCTGTGATAGGGAGATCATTGATTTATATAAGAAAGAAAGTCTGTCCACAATAGCCCAAAAACTGTCTCAACAACACTCCACAACTGCAGGAAGGTGATTTTACTCCCATGCATGATTCATTTTGTAATGGACGCTGGCATTTCATTTCCTGTCCTGATTAATGGATACCCTGCATGAATTCTGTTCGTGACTGATGACCAAGGGCATTCCGGTCCTTTTTGCCAAAAAGACTTCCCTAACCCTCACCTTCTAATAAATCCAACATAAAAAAGACTGTATATGTTGTTCTCGTTCAAATCGGGTTTCTCTGAATTACAAATAGCTGTGTTCCAAGCACTGATACAAGTGATTCAGATTATACCCAATCAGACGTGGCCTTCTGTCCAAAGTTGCTGTGTTCTCTCCATCATCCAATTCTCAATCCATGTAGGATATCCCCCCTTACCCAAGGACTGTAACTTTCTTCGCTCACCTGTGTGCAACCGTATCAACCTTCTGAAAATTTAAATACACCGTTCTCACTCGTTGATGTCACAACCAACATCATCCATAAAAGATAGTTTTACTGTCGGTAATATAGGTTGACTCTGCTCAATTATATCAGTGTTCTCCAGTGTTATATTTATGAGTAATTACAAAAATTGCTCATAGTTGCCTCACAACTGACATGAACGTATCCCCCAGTTGGTTTTCTGTTTTCACCCTCCATCCTGTTGTAAGTCTGTATGATCATAATCGCTGTTTTCAAGTCTGAAGCAGAATCTATAGAGTTTTTACCTCCTTCTTATAATTAAGGAAAAAGCTGGAGGTAAGGAGGCCACTGATCTATCGTGTCTGCACCAGCGCTGAAAAGAATTATCCAGCAAGCTCAATTCTCCAACCCTATCTCTGTAGCCCTCTGAATTCATCACACATCTGGTCCAGCAGCTTACCAACCTACTGCGTTTTTCCAGTACTTCGACTTTACTAATTCTACATTTCGTAACATCCTCACTTTTGTCAGTCACCCTGTTCTCTAATATTTCTAAACAGATTTTCTATTGCTTCCTCTGTTTGGACAGAACCTCACTGACAGAGATGTCTCTGTCGCCTCGTGAATACGTGAGAAGATGGAACTCAGGCATAATGGATATGTCTGTCATGTTTCAGAATGAAAATGGGTGATGGGCATTTTGAATGCAGTTCTCTCCCTGGTGTGAGACTGCACAACTCTGTGACCTCCTCATTGTTGAAATAAACTGGCTTCATTTTTTGCACCTGGGAAAGGTATACCATTGGGAAATATTTGTGGAAATCTCAGTAAGGACAGTGCAGTGCCCTGCTACTCCCTATGCAGTCTCTGCAGACCCAGATACACAGTAAAATCTATCCCCATACCTTGCACAGAGTAGGAAACCAGGCCTTCTGGTCTCCCTGAATTAATGCAGCAGCTGACAACACAAATCCAAGAAAACCATCCAGAGAACCTACACTGACTTTCCAATGTCAGGAGCAAGTCAATACTTGTATATATGGCACACCCACTCAATGTTGAAAATGCCTACCTCGCCTCTGTTTCAATTCCTGGCTGATAAACTTACATTTCAGTGCAGTCCCTGAAATATGAATAATTCTGCTCCCCATGGAAATAGTTGGCAATGTAACTGCACAATCTTTTGTACCTCAGTCAGGATAACAGCAACACTGCTACTGATGGTGGAGATGCTGGGGAGGTGATGGTCAAGCGTATTTTCTCTGGACTATAAATTCTGAGATCTCCACAAATATTTCCCAATGGTATAACTTTCCCAGCTGATGACCCAAACCCAGACTTCAATCCCGTCACAGCAGATGGTGGAATTTGAATTCATTAAAATATTTGGAATTAACAATCCAATGAAAGATTGATGGTTGTCAAAACTAACAACATCTGGCTCCCCTTCTGGGAATGGAATTTCACTGGGTCTGGCCTACATGTGATTCCAGACCGTCAGCAGTGATAGACTCCCAAATGCTCTTTGCAATGGCCAAGTGTGAAATTCAGTTATACACTACAAGTTCTCAAAGAAGTGAAACCAGACAGACCTGAGCACGGCCAGTCTACAGCACGTCGAAGTGCAGAGGTTCAGAGAGCAGTTCCCCGGCACTTTCTGATATGAACTCGGAAAGAGAAATAAATGCTGACCCAGCCAACAACACCCATGTCCCATTAATGAAGAAAAGAAGATGACCACACCCAGGATGGAGAGATAGAAAGGACAGAACTCTCTTGAAACAGGGACTTGGATATATACCTACATGGGCATGATACTCAGGAATATGGGAAAAGGTGAAAAGTAAGTGAAAATGATCTCCCAATTAATTTCCATACCAGCTGATTATCCACAGTTCCTTTGTTTATTCTTCTATGTCTCTATTTCTCCATATATCCAACTTAATCCACAACACATATTACACTATTTCCCAGCTGCTTTTATGTCTGATGCATGGTGAGTGGACTCAAATACTAACTTTGTTTTTCTCTCAACAGAGGTTGCCAAACCTACTCCGTTTCCCCAGCACTCTGTTTCCTTTTGGTTCAGAACCCACGTATCTTTCTTTGTTTAATTTAACTTTATTTTTGTTATTGTTTGGGGCATTGGCCCATCGAGTCCACACTGACCCTCTGTGGAGCATTGCACCCAGACCCACCTCATACCCCATTCCTGCATTTCCCATGGCTAACCCACCCCCTACCCTGTCCCTGCATCTCCCACAGCTAACACACCTAGCTGCACATGATGGGAAATTTAGCATGGCCAATCTACTGAGCCTGTGTACACTGTGCAAGGAACCTGAACCTGACAGAGGTATATAAGTGCTGAAGAGTATGAGTAGAGTGAACAGACAGCAGCTGTTCCCTTTAGTCAAAGAGTCAAAAACAAGGGGGAGCACGTTTAAAATGAAAGACAAAACATTAAGAGAGGATTGGTGGAATCTGTTTTGAACCCAGACGATGGTTTGTGTCTAGAATGCACTGCCTGAGAGTGTGGATAAAGAAGGAAACCTCACAACCTTTATAAAGCACTTGCATCAGAATTGGATAGTGCAGACGCAATGGGCCTTGTCTTTATTACATGATTTCATGTGGTGGCAGCCATGAAAGCTCTGATATATGCTGAAGCAGCAGCCACATGGACTTGTTGGTTTGTTCCACCGAAGTGTGCTCAGTAAGTGGTGAGATTACAAACCAGCATCATCCCATGGAGTAACAGTACTTACTCAACCTTGGAAAACCCAGACATTTCTTAAAACATCCATGTTACTTCACATGCTCAGTACAAAAACCGTCCAATGACAGCATCAGCATTATTTCAGCTGTTTGACACCATTATTTTAAGGACACCAATAACATAGAAACAAACTTCGCTTCATTATTATATAGACTTCTCGTGTGAGGTTGTTATTTCTCTGGAGAATAATAAATTCCTTCTCACATACTCGCATTGACAAAGAGTTTGTTTTCTTGCAAGCTCTTCATCACAACATGGTGGCTTGTGTAACAGTCCATCCACCAGCAGTAATATTTACTCCCAGCTAAACCAGCACATAAGATGCACAGCTAGCACTACCTTTCAACAGCCACTTGGATGGACCAACACCAACTGGACTGGAACGTCTCAGGGCAATTAATGCTGGTCTAGTTCCATTAAAATCCCAAATGAACTAAAAAGACAATTCGATTTTCTAATAATTATTAAACAATGAGGACATCTTATTGATCCAATGAGTTTGTCGCTGTCATTGAAGTTGTGTGATCTATTTCTGCGAAACCATTTCGTGCATGTATTGAAAGAACAAAAGCTCACAGACACAAGTAACACAGCATTTAAAAGCAAACTGCCAGGGAATAGTAGGCCATAGATCTTCAGGAAACTGGAAATAATGTAGTTTGGCATTTTATGGCTGGCATAGATGTATAGGCCGAAAGGCCTGTTTTTATGCTATATGGGTCTATTACTTTAATTGTTGGAAACAGAGAATGAAGTCTAACTATTTCCATAGCTTGTGAGCATCAAATAGTGAGGGATACAATCTCCAAGGGCACACAGGATTTGAAGCTATATCATTCTCCCTTCACTATCAATTTTCATGAACTCGTTTCTCTCTTTGTAAAGTACTTGTTAGTGTTCCTGCACCACAAGAACTCCTGGGGTCTATCACCATATTCTGAATAGAAATTTAACACAGGCAAAAGAATTCTGGCCTTGAAAATGAAACGCAACTCACAAGAACAATTGAAAGGAATCTGCATTGTTAAAGTTATCCATTCGACCCAATCTGTTTTCTAAAGCAGCTTCAAGCATGTCTTTCCCTTTGTCCTATGCTCCTGACCTCTCTCAAAATCATGAATATTTCCTGAGTGCTTTTGAGTGCCATTTAAAAGTCACACATGGAAAGCTGTGCCCAATAATCTGAAAGGGAAAGTCTTCATGTTCATGACAATCGTGTTATTTTTTTCAGACAACAGAAATGTAGAAACTAGCATCAGGAGTAAGGAATCAAAACAGCTCCATCATCCAATAAGGTCGTGGATCATCTGATTGTGACCTCAATCATACATTTCTCCTTTGGTCTTACAATGTTCGTGCGTCATTCTTTGTCAAGAATCTGCCTGCTTCTGCCTTAGGAATATTCAATGTCTTATCCTCCATCGCTCTCTGTGAAGAGAATTCCACAAAGACAAAATACTTTGAGATGATTACACCAAATCACCATCTTCTTAACAGAGACATTCTTCAGTTTTATAATCCATCCACTCATAGTAGTCTCTCACACAAGCTGAAATATTGTTTCAGACTTCAATTTGAAAGACGACTTGGAATATTCTGGGGTTAAACAAGATCACAGGTTGTTCGCCTAAAGCCCAGCAGATCCAGGTCCAGTCAATTGAAGATTTCCTCCATAAATAAACGCTCCTCCCAGGAGTCAGCTGAGTGAATCTTCACTGGATTGCATTTTACATCATTGTGGCCATCGCTCTCAGGATGTGGTTGCACCACTACTTTGTAGATCTGTAGAAAATCGCCCCTACTTTTAAATGTATTCTGTTTTAGAAAGTTTTAACATTTATCTTACCTCCCTAAAAATTTGATGTACACGTAAAGTTTTATTTTGTAACCCCAGTTGCCCGGTTCCTCTCAAAAAGCCAATCTCTCCACTGAAATAATAAACTCCATTTCCATTAAACCCGTCAATACCTTTGAGCACAGACAAATGTTTCCTACTATGTTCCATGCACCAATATTTGCCTGTTCACTGGCGCAACCTATATCTCTTTATAGACTCATGTCTTCTTCATATCTTCCTTCTCTAACAGTTTCAACAGTTTGTATTCTTCCCTAATACAGACAGAATATTTGGCCAAAGAAATGTACTGCGGCGACATTTCAAAGTAATTTAAAATGAAACATTTTTATTCCATGTCTAAACTATAAATTTAAGACAAAGCTAAAGTGTTTTGCAGTCCTGTCATTCAGATCCCATTACTCAAGTGTGGAATGTGTGTGGGTAGAATTGAGGAACCACAAAGGTGTAAAACCATAGTTGGAGCAATGTAGAGGCCTTTGAATCATAGTCAGGAGCTTGGGCTAGAAGATCGAAAAGGTACTTTGGAAAGGCAAGTTACAGTGAGTGGGGGGATTTCAATATGCAGATGGATTGAGAAAATCAGACTGGTAGTGGTTTGCAAGGAAAGGAATTTGTGGATTGTCAACGAGATGGCTTTTTAGAGAAGCTTATGGTGCAGGCAACAAGAGAATGGGCCGTACTGGATTTAATATTGTGCAGTGAGGCAGACATGAGAAGGAAGCTTATGGGGAAGGAACCCTTCAGAGGCAGTGGTCCTAATATGATTGAACCTAAACTTCAATTTGAGAGGGAGAAAGTAGAATCGGAGTTAATATTAGAGCTGAATACAGCACCTACAAAGACTTGAGGGAGGAGCTGGATAGAATTGACCTGGAGAGGAGCCTAGCAGGAAAGACAGTGGAACAGTAATGGCGGGAGTTTTTCGGAGCAATTTAGGAGTCACAACAGAGATTCATCCCGAGGTAATAGATGCATTGTACAGGGAGGATGAGGCATCCGTGGATGACTGGGGAATTCATGGCCATGTTAAAACCAAAAAAGAAAGCAGATAACATGGCAAATGGCAGTGGGAAACCAGAGGTTTGGGAAACTTACAAAGAGGAACAGAGGGCAACAAAATAAGAAATAAGGATGAAGATTAAATATGAGGGTAAGCTATCCAGTGATATAAAGGACGACTGTAAGAGGCTCTTTAGATAGATAAAGGGCAAAAAAGAGAAGCAGAAGTGCATATTGAGGCACTGGAAAATGACGCTGGCGAGATAGTAGTGTGGAACTAATCATAGATAAGAAACTGAATAATTATTTAATGTCAGATTTCACGGTGGAAGACATGAATAATATCCTAAAAATTCAAGAAAGTGAGGAGGCAGAGCTGATTAGGAGAAGTTGCTCGAAAAACTAAATGGGTAAATAAGCCGGATGGAGACTTTAATGGCGATCTTCCAGAAATGTTTGGAATCAGGGAGGGTCCCAGAAGACGAGAAAATTGCGACCATGATACCCTTTTTAAATAGATATTTTTATTGAAAAAAGAAGATTTTTGAAAGTTTTTACAAAATTATAAAAATAGTACAAACTTGTGTATTCTGCTTTATGATATAATAACAACCCCAATACAGAATTTAAAACAAACTACTAATCTATTCTCCAAACTAGAAAACCATAAAATTAGATATCCTACATTACTAAAATAAACAAAAGGAGAAAAGTAAGTAAATAAGTAACTAGATACATTTTAAAAAAAATTATATTAAGTCATAACAGAACCCGTATTGATACAGGATTCCTCCTCCCAGGGCCCCTGAACCAGCCAGAACCATCCCCACAGCAAAGCAAAGTCTCTGAACAATGTGGCTGATGTATCTGTGTCAATGTCGTTCAAAAAGGGCTTCCATGTTCTATAAAATAATTCCACCTTTTGGTTCACCACATTCGTAAGGAAGTCAAGTGTAATATATTCCATGACTATCCAGTGCCAATTTGAAAGTCCTGGGTGATCTTCGGATATCCAATTCACTAAAATGTTTTTTCCCCAGACAAAAGAAAAGGGTAATAAATAATTTACTCCCGTATTAATCCAAATAGGGGAAAGTTGGGGAGCCCAAAAGTAGAGGCATTGGGTCCAACCCAATCTCCGAACCATAACTCTTTGCCAAGGCATTCGCTACTCTGTCCCAATACATGCGGATCTCACATCATGTGCACAGACAATGCATGAGAGTGCTAACATCTAGGGCACACTGGAGATCCTCCTGCCTTGAACTTGGCAAGTCACTCAGGTGCCATGTGAGCCCTATGAAATATCGTCAATTGGATAGCATGAGTCCTGTTACAGATAGACATCGTCCTGGTGTTTTCCCAGACCTCCTCACACATCTCTAAGGAGATTTGCATCCCCAATTTTTTACTCTAGGTTTTATATAACCGCTCCATGTCCTTTGATACCTTGTTAACTAGTTAGTGGTAGTGAGTACAGACTCTCGGACCCATCGGCCGAAGCACCCTCCTTTCCCTATCCGATTTATATAGATTAATTATCAATGTGGTCTTCTTTTGTATAAAGTTTCATATTTGAAAATATTGAAAAAGAGCTTTGCTGTGCAGCCCAAATTTCTGACGCAGCTGTTTGAAGGACATCATGACCTCCCCATCGAACTGGTCTCCCAAACAGGAGATAGCTCTGGACCCCCAGGTTCTGAATACAGCAACAGTCAGTTCTGGCTGGAATCCCAACCTTCCCACAATAGGAGTATAGGGGGAAGGATTTTTGTAGGTTGCCCTCATCCTGTCGCATTATCCTCCAGGCTTTGATTATATTTAATATAATAGGAATTTTACAACGATCGTAACAACTGTTGTCTTGTCCATAAATAGTAGATTGATGAGGGAATATTTTGCTTGGGAGGCCTCAATATCTAACCAGATTGATTGTGGGTCACAAGAGGCCCAATCAGCTACGTAGGATAGTAGAGAGCTCAATTGGTACCTCTTGAAATCAGGATAAACCAGCCCACCCCTTACCTGTGGAAGCTGCAGCTTTTTAAATTTATTACGGGGCCATCTATGACTCCAAATAAAGGAGCTGAGCCAACCATAAAGCTTATATAGCGCCTGTATCGGCAGCATCAAGGGGAGCATTCTCATAGTGTATAAAAGGCCAGGTAGGATATTCATATTGACCAAAGCTATTCTATGTAGCCAGGGTATCAGGAGATCTTCCCAGCATTGAAGGTCTGTCTTATTTTCTCCAATAAATATGTATAATTGACTTTATACAGCTGACCAAAGTATTAAAAATAGCTAAGTAAAGAAAACCTCCCAGTTACCACCGAAAGGGGAAACGGGATTCATCTGGAAAATTGGATATACTGGCAAGACCTCCCAGCGGCATGACCTCTGATTTCACAAAATTGATTTTATAACCTGAGAACATACCAAATAAGTTAATCACTTGAATTAAACGGGGAACAGAAGTCAATGGATCATTTAAGAGAAGGAGGACATCATCCACCGAAAGAGTATTTTTGTGTTTACCCGATCCAACCGCCAGAGCCATTATATTAGGGTCAGCTCGTATAGCTTCCACCAACGTCTCAATCACTAGTGTAAATAATAATGGTGAGAGAGGGCATTCCTCACGACAACCTCCGCCAACACAAAAGCTATCTGAACTTAAACTGTTGGTGACACCGCTGCTTTGGGATCATTATATAATACCTACTTTACAAAACAATATTGAGTTCAAAAGTGTCGAGGGGACAGAAACATATCGATTCTGGTATGGCACTTGTGTGGGTTAGAATAAAAAGTGAAGTCTTTACTCTCAGGGTGAAGACACCTCTACACATCTACCAGCCCCCAACTTCCTACTCAGATCCGCCAACTGCCTAAATCTCAAAGATATGCCCGCAGAGTATTCTGTCCAGCCCTGAGTTGATGATAGAATTACAATCTCTCCCTATAATGGTGTGGTGCACCCCGAGAGCCATCAACTTAGAGAATGCTTCCATCGCAAACTTAAAAGAGTGCGCCGGGGGCGTGGGGGTGAAATAGAGATTCAAAATCCCATATTCCTCTCCATATATTAAGGTTTTAATTATTATATACCATTCCGAATCATCTTTTATTGGCTCAGCATTTGGATGGGAAGATTCGGCTGAATAGGAATGGCTACACCCTATTTTGAGCTCAAAGAGGAAAAGAACACCTGGCCAAATCCATCCTATTTCAGCCTCGAATGCTCCTTATTAAGTAAATGTGTCTCCTGTAGAAAAGCTGCATCCACCCTGTCTTTTTTAAGACTTGATGATATCTTTTTCCTTTTGATTAGTGAGTGGCTCTCCTTGACATTCCAGGTGCACCACCTAAATGAATGGCTCGCCACGATCGTCCAAGCAAGCCCGAGACCCCCCAGGAGAAAGAACCCCTCCCAAAAGGCATTGACTAAAACCCAAAAACAATTCACACGTAAAAACACTTTTCAAACAGAGAAATCAAAACAACTGAGAACGACTCCTAAAAACAAATAGCATAAAACATATTTAAAAGGAGACTTTCCCCCTTGTTTACAAGGGGCACTACTAGCTTCCAATAATCCCGCCATAACATTTCCCAGCCAGAACCATGCCCTCGAACCAGGCATTAGAAAGTAGAGTAAATAAATTCCAATATCTTATAAGGCAGAGGTTAAAAGGGTGGGAGCTAAACCCCCACACACGCCATCTTCGACTCATCAAATGACTTCCTCTTTCAGACCACATTATCCTGGAGCCCTTGTATATCATGACATGGGGATCCTTCCCCAACACTCTGGGGGACTCGAGCAACATCTGTTTTTCCCTGTAATGTTGAAGTTGAACTTGAGCTGGGCGGGGGCGCTGGTCCGACCCGGGCCGGCACACAACAACCCGTTGGTCCTGTTCAACCCGCACCAGGCCCAGCTCCGACTCCACTTTCAGCAGCTGTGGGAGCCATTGCTTCAGGAAATCAAAAAACTGCAACCGAATATTTTTCTGATGACCTCGATTTTCTAGGTCGTCAATATGTTCCTCTAAGGTGGGGACTTGATGTCCCATGGATAACTCAGCAGTGGTCTCGGAGGCCATGGTCCATTGCTCTGCACCTCAGACACGCTGCCCGAGTTTCTCGATCTCTCCATCATACTTCCACAGCATGACCGAGATTGACTACTACCTGGACTGGGTCTCTTCAATGGACTCATCAATCTTCTCTCAGAGTGTAACAATCTTCGATATCAGGCTCGCCTCTGCAGGTGAATCCCCCGCGGCGGTCGCAGACGTTTGCCTTGATGTGGGGAGGGGGAGGGATCCCTGCCTGTTGTGAACTGCGAGAGCCTTTGCCTTTGTTCATTTTAAAAAGCGTCAAATTCTAAAGTTTGATGTAAAATGGCCAAGGCGGCTGGGTAAAAAACTATTTTAAGCTATTTAACAAGTGAGGTGAGGATGGGTACCCCGCCTTGCCTGAGTCTTGGGCAGAGCTCTGCAGACTTATACTTATTGGGTCACAGCCATCTTGAATCTCGCTGACACCCTGTTAGAAAGGGGAATAAGGCCAAAGGCAGAAAATTATAAACTAATTAACCTAACCCCGGTCGTAGGTCAGTTCCTAGAATCCATTGTGAAGGATGAGATTTCTGAAGAATTGCCAGTGCATGGTAAAGCAGAGCCAAGTCAGTATGGCTTCGTGAAGGGGAGGTCATGCTAATGAATCTGTTAGAGTTGTTTGAGGATGTAACAAGCAGGTTAGACCAAGGAGAGCTAATGGATACTATGTATCAGCACTTCAAGAAGGACGTTGACAAGGTGCCTTACAGGAGGATGCTGAGTAAGATAGGGGCCCATGGTGTCAGGGACAAGGTACTGGTGTGTATAGAAGCTTGGCTGTCAGGCCAAAAGCAGAGAGTGGGAATAAAAGGGTCCTTCTCTGGATAGCAGCCGATGAGAACTGGTGTTCCACAAGGGAACCAAAACCTTTTACTTTGTACATTAACAATCTAGATGAAGGAACTGAGGGCACTCCGGCAAGACTTTTAGATGATGCAAAGGTAGGTAGTGGGACTGGTATCATTGAGGAGGCAGGGAGGCTGCAGAAAGATTTAAACAGGGTAGGAGAGTGGGCAAAGAAGTGGCAGATGGAGTACAACCTGAGAAAGTGTGCGGTGATACACTTTAGTAGGAAGAAGAGAGGCATGGACTATTTTATACTTGTGGAGAAAATTCAGAAGTCTGAAGTACAAAAAGTATTGCGAGTTCCAGTCCAGGATTTTCTCAAGGTAATCGTGCAAGTTAAGTCAGTAGTTAGGAAGGTGATGTATCTCCTGCACAATGTGTTTAAAATATTATATTCATCAAAAGAACTGAATCAACTCTTATAAGCAATAATATTTGTTTATTGAACACAATTAATATTAGAAAAATAAAATGTATTATAACGCAATGAAAAACACTATAATCTATCTTATGGCTTAACTTAACTTTGGATAACACATAGTACCCCACTCGAAGTTGACCAGATTCCACGTGGTGAAGTCTTCTTATTCTTCTGGTGGACTTGTAGGTGTCTTCTCTTTCAGTGGTTATTCTCGAGTTATCACTCTCTGGGGGATTTTACATTGATTCATATCCTTCCAAGTCTTCAAGCCATTTGGGAGGGTATGAAGGATCTGCCAATGAAATGATCAGGTTCATTTACCTGATCAATCAGACTCAACCAGTTGTTGTCACATTGATGGCCCAAGGGCGACATTCCATTGTCCCATTCAGGTCCAACTTCAGGTGTGTATTACATGGTCTGTTGCTTCAGGTTTCTTGGCAACCATCTCTGGGTAGCTGCAGCCTGTCTGGATTCTGCAGCATGTGCATGAGCACAGAGACTTCGGTCAAGGTTGGGTTCTACTTCCCAGCATGCTTTAATCATTGTTCAGTTTTGTAACTCCATGGTAAATTTATTATTGTCCATCATAAAATTATTATTTCAGGTGGCCCACCCGGTGAGAAAGGCAAATACAGTGATGGGAAATATTTTGAAAACACTAGAATATTACACCAGCGATGGATTTCTGAGGCTCTATAAGACTCTGGTCAGAACACATTTGGTTTATTGTGTACTGTTTTCAGCCCCATAACACAGGAAGGATGTACCGCCCCGGAGCATGATCAGAGGTGCTTCATAAGAATGGTCCTCGGAATGAAAGCTTGACATATGAGATCTCTGGGTTTTACTCACTGCAGTTTATAAGAATGAAGAGGGATCTAATTGAAACATGCAGAATACTGGTTGCCTGGTCAGAGTAGATGTTGAGAAGTTGATTCCACTGTTAGGAGAGATAGGGCTCAAGGACATCGCCTGAGAGTCAAGAAAACATCTTTCGAACGGAGATAAGTAGAAATATTTTCAGCCTGAGAGTGGCGAATCTATGGTAGAATGACAGTTTCTTTCCCTAAATGATGTCAGTGAACCAGGTGAGTTTTTCTTGGCAATCGATTCATAACCACCATCAGTCTCTTGATTCCAGATTTGAATTTAAGCTCCGCCACTTACTGTGGCAGTATTTGAACCCAGGTCACTCGAGCATTATCTGGGTTTATCACATAAGAATTCAATGATAACATCACGAGGCCACTGGCTTGCCCAATCCTCCACAGTGTGACTAACATGTGCAGTAAGACGTGAACTGGGATTTGCCTTCATGTTATCCTTGACTTCCTTATTATGATATGGATGATTTTTCTTTGTTATGCAATTCCTATTCGGTCTTTAGTATCTCCCTAATTATTTGCCGTATTTCTTCAGCTGTCCTGCCTTTGACTGTTCTTTTCTCAACCCCCCCCCCAGACCACCACAGAAAAGTCATTCCTTACGTCAGTGTAATTATCATTGACTAACTCTAAAAGTCTCATGTATGACTCAGTCTTCATTCTTTCAATCTGAATGTGAAACTCCAGCATGTTGTGATTACTCCTTCCAACGCAAGCTCATCCACCAATCTTTCCTTGTTACATAATATCAATTCTAAATTAGATTAGATTCACTACAGTATGGAAACAGGCCCTTCGGCCCAACAAGTCCACACCAACCCTGCGAAGAGTAACCCACCCAGTCCCATTTCCCCCTGAGCAATGTACCTAACTCTACGGGCAATTTAGCATGGCCATTTTAACTGACCTGCACATCCTTGTGCTGTGGGAGGAAACCCAAGTAGATAGGGAGAGAATGTGCACAGATAGTCCCCCGAGGCTGGAATCGAACCTGGGACCCTGGTGTTGTTCTAACCACTGAGCCACCGTGCCGCCCCATTCTCTGGTTGTTTCCATGACGTCCTGCTCTCAGAAATAATCTCTCATACACTCTACGAATCTTTACTCAAGAATATCACTAATAGGTTGATTAATTGAGCCAATTTGCATGTTCAAACCACCCATAGTTACTGTTGTGCCCTTGTTACAAATCCTCTCTCTTTTCTACCACAGAAGTACTTTGGGGGACAGTGGCTGAAAATTACTTTTCCCAAGAGGTTTCTGCTCTTGCTTTTTATTTGCACTGAGACGGTTTTCAAGTATTTTTTGGCACAAAATACTTTCTAAAGGTTTGAGTTCCCATTCGCACAAACAAATGTTTATTTTATTTTCACTAGCTACATTTCACAGTAAATATCGAGGATTTAAGAGAGCTAAAAGTGGTCATGAGGTATCGTTAGCAAACAGGTTGAGGAAAATGAGGAAAAGAGTTATGTTCATATATAAGGAGCAAGAGGGAACCTAGAGAAATGTTTGGCCAACACAAGGACAAAGGAAAAAAGTTATGCATGGAGTCAGAGAAAATGAATGAGATTCTTAGCGAGTACTTTGCATCAGTATTCACCATGGAGAGGGATGCGATGGATGTTGAGGTTAGGGATAGATCTCTGAGTACTCTGGGTCAAGTAGACATAAGGAGGTAGAAAGTTGTTGATACTCTGAACGATATTAAGGTAGACAAGCTCCCAAGTTCGGATGGGATCAACCACAGGTTACTCAGGGATGTGAGTGTGGAAATAACTGGGGTTTTAACATATATCTTTGCAGGATGATTGAACATGAGTGAGGTCCCGGAGGACTGGAGAATTGCTAATATTGTCCCCTTGTTTAAGAAGGATAACGGGAATAATCCAGGTAATTGTACACTGGCTTGCCTGATAAGGAAGCTGCTGGAGAAGATACTGAGGGACTTGAGTAAGGCGTTTTATTAGGTTCCTCATGGTCGTTTGATGGAGAAGTTGAAGTCGCATGGGGTCCAAGGTGTTCTATCTAGATGGATAGAGATCTAGCTGAGCAACAGAAGACAGCGAGTAATAGTGGAAGGGGATTTCTCAAAATGGAGAACTATGACCAGTGGTATGCAACAGCGATCTGTGCTGGGACCACTGTTGTTTGTGATATATATCAATGATTTGGAAGAAAGTATCTTTTGCCTGATTAGCAAGTTTGCCAAGATTGTTGGAGTAGCAGATAGTGAAGGGGACTGTCAGAGAATACAGCTGAATATAGATACATTGGAGAGATGGGCACAGAAATGGCAGGTGGAGTTCAATCTCTGCAACTGCGAGGTCATGCATTTTGAAATATCCAGTTCATGAGTGAACTTTACAGTAAATGGAAATTTCCTGGGGAAAATTGACATACAGCGAGATCTGGGTGTTCAGGTCTATTGTTTTCTGAAGATGCCAACACAGATCAGTAAAGTGGTCAAGGTGACATATGGCATGCTTTCCTTCATTGGATCAGGTGTTGAGTACAGTTGCATAGGAGTTTGGTGTGGCCGCATTTTAAACACTGCATATCATTCTGGTCACCACATTAACAAAAGGATGTGGATGCTTTGAATAGGGTACAAAGTAGGTTCACCGGGATGCTGCCTGGCATGGACGGTGCAGGTTATGAAGAAATGTTGAGTTGATTTTGAATATTTTCATTACCAAGATGAAGGTTGAGGTCTGCAATATCAAGACAGATATACACAGGGTGGATAGCAAGAAGCTTTTTCCCCAGACTGTGGAACTCAATTATTCGCGATCATGAGTTTAAAGTGAGAGTGGAAAGGTTTAGGGCAGATATATGCTGGAAATTCTTTCCACATAGGGTGGTAGCAAGCTAGAATATGTGGCCAGCGAAGGTGGTAGAAGCAGGAACGATAGCGTTTTCTAAGATGTATTTAGACAGAACATGAATGGACAGGGAGCAGAGGGATACAGGCCCTTAGAAAATAGATATCATTTTTAGAAAATAGGAGCATCTGGATCAGCACAGGCTAGGATGGCCGAAGGGTCTGTTCCTGTGTTGGAATATTCTTTATTCTTTACCAGTCATTTTAGAAATAGCAAGTTTTCAACTTATTGTATGCTATAATTTAATAATAGAAATGGTTTATTTATTTGATAGTGCAAGTTAAATTATTGTCATTTCTAAATTACAGTCACAGGGTCAAAGACATGTGTAGCATGGAAAAAAAAACCCTTCAGTCCAACTTATCCATGCCGACCAGATGTCCTAACCTAATCTAGTCCCACCTGCCAGCACTCAGCTCATATCCCTCTAAACATTTTCTATTCGTATACCCATCCAGACGCCATATAAATGTTGCAATTGTACTAACCGATACCACTTCCTCTGGCAGCTCATTCCACACACGTACAATCTTCTGAGTGAAAAAGTTGCTCCTTACATCTCCTTTATATTCTTCCCTTCCTAACTGAAAACTATGCCCTCTAGTTCTGGACTTCACCACGCCAGGGAAAAGACCTTGTCTATTTACCCTATCTATGACCCTCATGATTTTATAAACCTCTATAAGGTCACCCCTCAGTCTTCAACATTCCAGGGAATACAGCCCCAGCCTGTTCAACCTCCAGCTATAGCTCAAACCCTCCAACCTTGGCAACATCCTTGTAAATCTTTTCTGAATGTTTTCAAGATTCACCTGATCTATTAGGTCCTGTGGATTTTTCCACCTTTATGCATTTCAAGACATCCAGCACTTCTTCTTCTGTAATATGGACATTTTCCAAGATGTCACCATCTATCTCTCCGTATATCTACATCTCCCATGTCATTTTCTTGAGTAAACACTGGTACAAAATACTCAATTAGTAACTCACCCAACTCCTGCGGCTCCACACAAAGGCACCTTGCTGAGCTTTGAGGGTTCTATTCTCTCCTTGTTCACCCTTTTGTTCTCAATGTATTTGTAAAATCCTTTCGGATTCTCCTTAACTCTATTTGCCAAAGCTATCTCGTGTCCCCTTTTTGCCTACCTGATTTCCCTTTTTAGTATACTCCTCCTGCCTTTATACTCATCTAAGGATTCACTCGATCTATCCAGCCTGTACCTGTAATATCCTTCCTTCTTATTCTTAACTAGACCCTCAATGTCTTTAGTCATTCAGCACTCTCTATACCTACCAGCCTTTCCTTTCACCCTAACAAGAATATACTGTCTCTGGACTCCGGCTATCTAATTTCTGAAGGATTCCCATTTTCTAGCCGTCCCCTTACCTGTGAACATTTGCCACCACCAGCTTTTGAAGATCTTGCCTAATACCGTCAAAATTAGCCTTTCTCCAATTTAGAACGTCAACTTTTATATCTAGTCTATCCTTTTCCATCATTATTTTAAAACTAATATAATAGTTGGCAAATAACTGAAGCTCACACATCTCAGGCGAGAAATTCAATTGATTGATTATATTTAAATGTGTAAGATTAAGTATTCTAATTAATTGTTTAATCATTTGCTCACTCTGAATATTCAATCAGTCAGAGGTCAACCACTTTGCAAATGATAGAGCGACAATGTATAAATTTGAATACTGAGATTCAATGTTTAATTGTGATCACCAGCATAGTCAGACAACATGCTCTTTTTCGATAAAAACAACATGTGCATTCATTACTTTTGTATCCTAAAATGTTGTTCAGTGTTTATATTTTAATTCAGTTATTGTTCAGTTGTAGTACATACCTTATTATTGCCCAATTCACAAATTCCGGATCATTGTTCAGGTCAGTAAACCCATCACTTTGCATCATGTCCGGCATTAAAAGTGGATTCCAAAAGGGTGAATTCGGGTACAGTGCTACCAGACCTCACAGCTGCACATAGCACTGAGTGAGACACTGGCCTAGTCGTGAATTTGTCCAGAGAGGTTCCATCCTGGGTCAGCGCAGTCATTCAAAAATTCCCTCACAGAGGATTATTTGGAATCCACCTTGAGCGGAGGAAAGAAACCAACAGGCTTTCACTGCTCTCAGTGTAGGTACAAATGCTGTCGAAATTAGATATCAATGACTGACCAGGAACCATGTTTTACAAATTCATCCTCAGTCAGAGCCTGGCCCAGGGGGCAGATGTATGGACGTGGAGTGTCAGAATCACATCACAAAAGTTATTTATGGTGATGACAACTGGCACGTCCCCCAGACTCCGTACATCTGCACGCTGGACCAGGCACTGGGTGAAAACGTTCACAATTGACAGTCTATTGCAGCATTTTGTGTCTCACAGTGAATCCTCTGAAACTATATCCAACAACTTCACATTCAACGATATCAAAACAAATTATATATGTCTGTAGATGGTCAGATACTAATTCATAGGTCACCCAGCAGAATGTATCTGAAGAAACCAGGAGCAAACGGCAAGCCAAAAATGTTTTAAGAACAACTTTCTGGATTTTATCTGCTCTAGATAACCACACACATTATGCTGACACTTAGGTGAATGCAATAATTACATCAAAACTGGAAGTCTTGGTCTAACGCCCCTCCCCACCTTCTTGACCTCATCCACCTCACTCAATCACACACTCCATTGCCTCACTCCCTCACACACCTCACTCCCTCACACGTTCACCAACTGATGAGAATCCACAAGCTGAGTGAGACTCGGAACATTGAACGCTACAGCACAGTGCAGGCACTTCAGCCCTCAATGTTTTGTTAGCCTTTTATCCTACTCTACGATCAGACTAACCTACATAACCTTCAATGCACTAACTTTCGTGTGCCTATCCAAGAGTCTTCTTAAATATCCCTAATGTATCTGATTCTGCTACCACCGCTGGAGGAGAGCCCTAGTTGCTCAACTTTTCTTTGTGGGACATGCCCTCCAATCCAGACAGCACCCTGGTAAATCTCCTCTGCACACTCTCTGAGGCTTCCACTTGTTTCCTATCATGAGCCAACCAGAACTGAACACAGTATTCCAATGTGGTTGAACCACAGCTTTATAGAGCGAAGAAATAACCTTGCTGCTCTTAAAATCAATCCCCCTGATAATGAAAGACCACACACCGTATTCTTTCTGAACAACCCTATCAGCTTGGGTGGCAACTTTGAGAGATCTATGGACAATGACCCCAAGAACCCTCTGTCACTCCACACTGCCAAGAATTCTGCCTTTAACCCTGTATTCTTTATACAAATGCAACCTTCCAAAATAAATTGTTTCATACTTTTTAAGGTTGAACTCTATCTGCCACTTATCAGCCCAGTGCTGCATCCTGTTGATATCTTGTTGCAATAGCCCTCCACACTATCCACAACCCCACCAACTTCCGTGTCATCGCCAAACTTACTAACCTACTTGTCAACTTCCTCATCAAAGTCATTGAAAGCCATCACAAAGAGCACAGGTCCCAGAGCCGATCCCTGTGGAACACGACTGGTCACAGAGCTCCAGGCTGAATACTTGCCATCAACTAACACCTTCTGTCTTCTATGGGCCAGCCACGCCGGTATCCAGACAGCCAAATGTCTCTGCGCCCCATGCTTCCATACCTTCTGAATGACCCTACAATGGGGAAAGCCTTGCTATAATTCTTGTTCACCACATCTACTAGTCTAAATGCATCAACGTGTTTTTTTTACAGCTTCAAAGAATTCAATAAGGTTTCTGAGGGATGACCTGCTCCTCGCAAAGCCATGCTGACTATCTCTAATCAAACTATCGTTTTCTAAGTAATTGTGAATACGGTCGCTAAGAAATGTCTGCAAAACTTTGCCCACCACTGATGTAAGACTGACTGTTCGGTCATTCCCAGAGTTATCCCTATTCCCTTTCCTGAACAAGGGAATAACATTTGTCACCCTCCAATCTTCTGGCTGGCACTGCTCCAGTGGACAGTGAGGATGCAAAGATCATCGCCAAAGGCACACCAATCTCTCCCGTCACTTCCTGGAATAACCTAGGGTAACCCCATATGGCCCAGGGGATTTACCTATCCTTATGTTTGTAATTCATTCAATCAGTGTATACTTCCCTTCAACTTTTCTGCACCCTGTCCAACCAACTGACTGACTGCTTTCCATATCAGTGCAATATACAGTGCTGTCTTCCTGAGTAAGTACAGTTCACAACATTCTGTGAATCATGGAATCAAAAAAAAAATAAAGGAATGCATCAATGCCTTCCTGATGAATAGTTTATGACCGAAACATCGACTCTCCTACCCATCGGATGCTGCCTGACCTGCTGTGTTTTTCCTGCACCACACTTTTTGATTCTGATCTCCATCAACTGCAGTCCTCACTTCTCTATTACTGAGGGCTGTCCACTCTGCACACTGAGTGGGGAATTAACCATCAGAAACTCACTGTATATGCAGCGGACTGCTCAGTTCTGGAAAGTTGCACTTGATGAATACATTTTATTAAAAAAAGTAATTACAATTCCACAGATATTCATTCAGTGCCAGAGTTAGAGTTGTAGTTCATGGTTTGAGCAGCTTGATAACAAACAGGAAATGACTAAAGAACTCCGAGGTCCAAGGTATTCCAGGTATTATATTCCAGCTTACGTTAATGCTGGGAGTATTATCAGACAGGTGACAGATGTGATATGGGAATGAGTTGATGTGTGGACGTGTGACATTTTTACCATCACAGAGACCTGTTTGAGGGAGGTCAGGGCTAACAACTCAATACTCTGTTGTACTGGAACTGTAGCCAAGACAGGGCAGTGTGTTAAAGAGGATGTGGTGTTGCATTATTAATTAACAAGTCAGTTACTGCTGAAAGGAAGGATTTTCAAATGAGGCTTTGTATGTCGAGGCTTGAATCAAAATGATTACAGACAAATTGCTTTTTCAAACACATTTTAGCTTACAGTGTGGAAACAGGCCCTTCCGCCCAACAAATCCACACAGACCCTCCGAAGAGCAACATTAAGATTGACAAGTCGCCAGGCCCGGGTCAAATTTGTACTCGGCTGTTTTGGTGAATGAGAAATGTGATTGCTTCGCTGCTTGCGATGGTCTTTGCATCCCCGCTCTCCACTGGAGTCGTACCTGAGGACTGGAGAGAGGCAAATGCAATTCCTCTTTTCAAGAAAGGAAATAGGGAAATCCCCGGCAATTACAGTCTAGCAAGTCTCACGTCTGTCATCATCTGCGAGGTGTTAGAAAGGATTCTGAGGGATAGGATTAATGACCATCTGGAAGAGCATGGCTTGATTAAATGCAGTCAACACGGCTTTGTGAGGGGCAGGTCATGATGAGCGTCGAGCTTTGGATGTGGTATATATGGACTTCAGCAAGGCATTTGATAAGGTTCCCCATGGTAGGCTCATTCCGAAGGTCAGGAGGAATGGGACGCCGGGGAACATAGCTGTCTGAATACAGAATTGGCTGGCCTACAGAAGACAGCGAGTGGTAGTAGAAGGAAAATATTCTGCCTGGAAGTCAGTGGTGAGTGGTGTTTCACAGAGCTCTGTCCTTGGGCCTCTCCTGTTTGTAATTTTTATTAATGACTTGGATGAGCTCATTAATAAAATTGAAGGATTGGTCAGCAAGTTTGCAGACGACACAAAGTTTGGAGGTATCATTGATGGAAGAGAAGTGTTGTCGGCTGCAGCGGGACATTGACAGGATGCAGAGATGGGCTGAGAGGTGGCAGATGGAGTTCAACCTGGATAAATGCGAGGTGATGCATTTTGGAAGGTCAAATTTGAAAGCTGAGTACAGGATTAAGGATAGGATTCTTGGCAGTGTGGAGGAACAGACAGGTCTTGGTGTGCAGATACATAGATCCCTTAAAATGGCCACCCAAGTGGAAAGGGTGGTTAAAAAAGCATATGATGTTTTGGCTTTCATTAACAGGGGGATTGAGTTTAAGAGTCGTGAGATCTTGTTGCAGCTCTATAAAACTTTGGTTAGACTGCACTTGGAATACTGCGTCCAGTTCTAGTTGCCTTATTATATGAAAGGTGTGGATGCTTTGGAGAGGGTTCAGGGGAAGTTTACCAGGATACTGCCTGCACTGGAGGGCTTATCTTATGAAAAGAGGTTGATTGAGCTCGGACTTTTTTTCATTGGAAAAAAGGAGGAGGAGAGGGGACCTAATTGAGGTATACAAGATAATGAGAGGCATAGATAGAGTTGAAAGCCAGAGACTATTTCTCAGGGCAGAAATGGCTAACATGAGGGGTCACAGTTTTAAGCAGGTTGGAGGAAAGTACAGAGGGGATGTCAGAGGCGGGATCTTTAGACAGAGAGTTGTGAGAGCATGGAATGCATTGCCAGCAGCAGTTGTGGAAGCAAGGTCATTGGAGACATTTAAGAGACTGCTGGACATGCATATGGTCACAGAAATGTGAGGGTGCATACATGAGGATCAATGGTCGATACCACATCGTGGGCTGAAGGGCCTGTTCTGTGCTGGACTGTTCTTTATTCCATGTTCTATTTTCAAAGTCCTTGCAATTAATAATAACTTGCTCTTGGGTATGGAAATGAGACCCATCATTGCACTGTTGTCATCATATTTATATATAAATGAACTGAATAAAGGGTGGGGGGGTGTTGGGTTGTGTTTATTGGACAATCTAAAAGTTGTTATTACGAAAGGATGTCGGGCCTTCAGTAAAAAGACTTTGCTGTTAATGGTTAGAACAATGCTGCAAACATTTACATAGAGATTTCTAGTTCAAGTTACACACAAGGATGTAGGGCTGGGCTGATTCCGGCCATCAATGGAGCTGCACAATTCTGTTTGGATACTGACATCATGGAGATAACATACACTGCATATGGTTTATGAGGGATTCAATGTATGATGCCATGTGCTGCAGGAACCCTTCACCTTTACAACACATTCTTTCAGGATTGCGTCCAAGGTACAGAATTACAGAGTTTAGGTGGCATGCCAGAAGGGATAAGATTGCATGGCTTGGTTGTTTACAGGTCATTGTTACAAATACTGAACTGCATTTGGATCCGCGCCATGTGCTAGTCCATTGATCAGTCTGCACCAAACCCATCTCCCTATTGTTCAGGTATGTCTCTAACCAGTCTATTGTGAGGGATTGTGTGAGTAACTGTCCAGCTCCAGTTTAGAACTCCATGGACAGATTTTGGAGATGGCCAGTGTTTTGGAGGTCGTGGTGAGGGCCTTTAAATCTGTGTCTGAATGTAGGTCTTTTCTCAATGCCGTTTCCAACAGCTTTGCTGCCTACAAGATGGTGTGTTCACTGAACTGAGCATGAATCGGCTGTTTACTACAGTTACTGAATTGTGTAATAGTTAGGTGTGCACTCTGGTATTTCAATTATTGTCCACTTCAATTGCTTTCAAGTGAAAAACAATGATTTGGTTTATTTTAAAATATGTAAGAAATAAAGTGATATTAACACTTCATTATACAGAATGTAAAAGTGACCTGTTGTATATTTCCCACAGACTAATCAAGCAACAATCAGATATTGTCTGGAAAGCAAGATTATGTGAACGGGAACCAATAAAAGGGAAACCTGTAAGTGACCACATCATCACCGATCTGCCTATTGCAGATATATCCCTCCATTTCTTATATCGGTAAGAATGGTCACTGCACAGCCCTTATGGGAAGCAAGGGCTAACTTCACATTTTGCAGACACTCCTCACCATGATATGCACTGAAAGATAAACAGACTTTAAACAGATTAAGTAACCAATGACGATGCATCCATGAGGTACAATGGCCCGTCAGCAGCAGCAGAATCATATTCTGCACAACTCATGGTGTCTGCAATTTCCTGGACCCACATACCTCCCACTGAACAGTAGCCATCACAGCCCGACATACCACCCTCTGTACAGTAATCATCATGGCTTGACATACCTCCCACTGTGCAGTAACCATCACGGCCAGACATACGTCCCACTGTACAATAACCATCACGCCCGACATACCTCCCTCTGTACAGTAACCATCATGGCCAGACATACCTCCTACTGTACAGTAACCATCACGGGCCGACATACCTCCCTCTGTAAAATAAGCATCACAGACTGATTTACCTCCCACTGTACAGTAACCATCAAGAGCACAGTGCTTAGCACTGCTGCCTCACAGCACCAAGGTCTTCGGTTCAATTCTGGCCTGGGGTGTCTGTCTGTGTTGAGTTTGCACATTGCCCACGTGTCTGCGTTAGTTTCCTCCGGGTGCTCCGGTTTCCTACCACAGTCCAAAGATGCACAGGTCAGGTGAATTGACCATACTAAATTGCCCATAGTGTTAGGTGCATTATTCAGGGTTAAGTACAGGGCAGGGCAAGGCAAGGGGTCTGGTTGGGTTACTCTGCTGAGGGTTGGTGTGGACATTTTGGGCTGAAGGGCCTGTTTCCACACCGTATCTAATCTAACCTCCAAGGTTCAAGTCAGAAATATGATGGAATAATCACTTGTCTGAATGTGTACAGCTCCAGCAGTATTCCAGTAAGAACTTACGAGCAACAAGCAACACAGTTGTGTGGGGAAGATCCTGTCTCACAAACTTGATTGATTGTTTTGAGGAGGGGACAAAATTGATTGATGAGGGCATGAGGCTGGTCGTTGAACATTAGCAAGGCCTTTGATATGGTTCCTTATGGCAGGCTCATACAGAAGGTGAAGTGAAATGGGATCAGTGGTCAGTCACTAAGATGGATAGAGAACTGCTTGATCAAAGAAGACAGAGTCCTGGTGGAACAGTGTTTTTGTGACTGGAGATTTGTAAATAGATTGGCGGAGTTGCAGATTGTGAGGATGATTGCCAGACAATACAGCAGGATATAGGTCAGCTGCAGATTTGGACAGAGAAAACGCAGATGTAACTTTATCTGGACAGTTGCAACGTGATAAGTTTTAGAAGGTCTAATGTAGGAGATAAGTATAAAGTGGATGGAAAAACTACTGGCCGCATCAACATCCGAAGGGATCTAGGTGTCCAGCTCCACAGTTCCCGGAAAGTGGCAACACAGGTGGATAGGGTGATCAAGAAAACTGATGGCAAACTTGCAGACAGGCATCAGAGCATACAATATGAAAATTAGCAGGTCATAGTGCAGCTGTAGAGAAACTTAGTTCGGGCACATTTAGAATATTGTGTACAGTACTGGTTGCCACACCAGCAGAATGATGTGGAAGTGTTAGAGAGGGTATGGAAATGTTTCACCAGGATGTTGCCTTGTTTGGAGGGTATTAGCCAGAAGGAGAAATTGAACAAACATGGTTTGTGTGCACCTGGGCATCATTGGCGAGAGGGCTACTGGATAGATATTTACAAAATTATCAGAGGCATAAACAGAAGGACAGTTAGAAGCCTTTTTCCCAAAGTAGAAATATCAATTACTCAGGACGGTAGGTTTTAGGTAAAAGGGAGAAAGTTCAGGAGATATGATCGGCAAGGTTTTTCTTTTGCTTTTCCCGACAGAACGTGCAAGTGCCTGGCATGCACTGATATAGGAGAAGGAGCTAATATAGCAAGGTTTAGGAGGAATCTTGGCACAAATATGAGTAAGTAGGGAACAGAATGACATAGAGGGTGTCGGAGCAAAAACTTTTGTTTTAACTTTAGAATGGCATGATGTGTCAGTGTGGGCTTGCTGGGCTGAAGGGCCTGTTCCTGGACTGGACTGCTCTTTAAAACAAGATTTGAGTGCAGGAGTGGCAAGATGTTGACTGAATGATGACTGATGATCAACAGCCACGTTCAGTGGATCTCCCCTCATCAACTTGCCGCTTCATACCCTCCCTCCCACAGTAGGGAAACTCAATATGGAGAATTGGACGTGAAAGTCAGAGCTGGTAACTGGTGACTCCATCTCGCCCCTCGCTCCTACGGCCCTCTATCTTGGACACCAGCATCTCGAAAGACACTGCACAGACAGAAGCTGCATGTACTCCACACCCACCTATGCTGGCATCTTTCACATGCCAGCGCATCATGCCATCCCAGCACATCTCCGACCCATTGACAGTACACTTTTATACTTCAATGCAGCAGCTCAGGGTGCACTGACAACTCTCAATGTAATGCTGCTGCAAGGACACCGTGCTCAGGGACACACACCCAGGTCATGGACTGTCCCTCTGGGCTTCTTGCTCCGTGTTTGTACACAGTCAATGCTGCTGCAAGGACACTGTGCTCAGGGGCATCCTCCCAGCTCATGGACTGTCCCTCTGGTCAGCACACTCCGTGTTTGTACACAGTCAATGCTGCTGCAAGGACACTGTGCTCAGGGACATACACCAAGCTCATAGACTGTCTCTGGGTTGCTCAATCCGCGTTTGTACTCACTCACTTTGAACTGACTTGAATGTTCACAGATTTATTGCCTTGACTTACCATGGCCTCAGCAATGCTTCCCCTCAACCAGAGCTACCAGACTCACCCGCCTGCTGTATTGTCTTGGTGTTGTGGTTCTGTTCGCCAAGCTGGGAACTATTGTTCCAGACGCTTCATCCCCTGTCTAGGTGTCATCCTCAGTGCTTGGGAACCCCCTGTGAAGCGCTTCTGTGATGTTTCCTCCGTCATTTATAGTGACTTGCATCTGCCGCTTCCGGTTGTCAGTTCCAGCTGTCCGCTGCAGTGGTCGGTATATTGGGTCCAGGTCGATGTGCTTATTGATTGAATCTGTGGATGAGTGCCATGCCTCTAGGAATTCCAGGGCTGTTCTCTGTTTGGCTTGTCCTATAATAGTGTTGTCACAGTCGAACTCATGTTGCTTTTCATCTGAGTGTTTGGCTACTAAGGATAGCTGGTCGTGTCGTTTCCTGGCTAGTTGGTGTTCATGAATGCAGACCGTTAGCTATCTTCTTGTTTGTCCTATGTAGTGTTTTATGCAGTCCTTGCATGGGATTTTGTACGCTACCTTGGTTTTCCTCATGCTGGTTATCGGGTCCTTCATCCTGGTGAGTTGTCTGAGAGTGGCTGTTGGTTCGTGTGCTGTTATGAGTCCTAGTGGTCGCAGTAGTCAGGCTGTCAGTTCAGAAATGTTTTGATGTATGGTAGTGTGGCCAGTCCTTTGGATTGCAGCATGTCCTCATTCCGTTGTCTTTCCCTTGGGCATCTTTTGATGAAATTGCGGGAGTATCCGTTTTTGGCGAATACATTGGATAGGTGTTCTTCTTCCTCTTTTTGCAGTTCTGGTGTACTGCAGTGTTTTTTGGCCGTTTTGATCAGTGTCTTGATACAACTTCATTTGTGTGTGTTGGGGTGGTTGCTTTTGTAGTTTCGGACTTGGTCTGTGTGTGTGGCTTTACTGTATACCTTTGTGGTGAGTTCTCCATTCGATGTACTCTGTACCATCACATCTAGGAATGGGAGTTAGTGTCCTTTTCTTCCTCTCTCGTGAATCGGATTCCTGTGAATGTGGCGTTGATGATCCGGTGTGTACTCTCAGATGCACACAACAGACTACACAAGTACAGACAAGAAATTTAGCGCCAAAAAGGAATGGACCCGGACCATAGAACAGGCATCACCATAGGACTGAACAGAACCACACACCGCAAAAAAAAGGCACCAAAAGAAAGAAAAACAGCCAAACTAACACACAACAGGGAGGACACCACAACGCACTCCTGGGTTAGAAATCTCTCCCACAGACAGCTCACAGACACGGAAAGAACAATACTGGCCAAGAGACTCAACTCAAACGACAGGGACGCCAAGACAGCAGACTTCCTAACAGCACTAGAATGCACACTCAGAAACAATGGATTGACAGAAGAGACACAACAAACAGTGAGACAAAATATCGTACCCCTGATAACAAGGAAAAGACAAAAACACAACCTCAGCACCAAGGAGAAAGAAGCACTAAAAGCACTAAGATACGATAAGAACATAATCATGCTACCAGCAGACAAAGGCAGAATGACGGTCATCCTGGGCAATGCAGAGTACATCCAATGAGCACAACACCTACGAAAAGAGGGAGTTCTACCCCACCCCACAGCTCACCAATAGGATAAACAACACACTGAGAAACCTACAAAAAATCTGACAGATAGCCAAGCTTGACCTACAGAGAATGAAATCTGAAAGCAACAACACCGCCAGATTCTATGGACTACCTAAAGTGCACAAATCAGACATCCCACTCAGACCCATAGTATCACTACCAGGGACACCATCACACAAACTGGCTGAAGAACTACAGCTGAAACTGAAACACCTGATCAGCAGATCCAGACACTCTATACAGTCAACACAGGAATTCTTGGACGTCATCAAAATATACACATAGACAAGGAAGAAACTAAGATCTCATTCAACATAACAGCACTGTTCACCTCTATCGACAAAACCCTAGGCAGGGAAACAATAACCAAACTGCTGGACATACAGAACAGATAGCAAGACGGGGAACCTATCAACAAAGACGGTATACTCAAACTACTGGACCTGTACCTCACAACACACTTCACATTCAACAACCAAATATATGAACAAATCAGCGGCACACCCATGGGCTCATCCATCTCTAGAATCATAGCAGGAGAGGTAAGGCAAAGATTAGAACAAACAGTCTTACCGCAAATTCAACCCAAACTCTGGGTCAGATATGTTGATGATATCTTTATAATCATTAAAAACACAGAAATAGAGAACACACTCCCGATCATCAATGCCACACTCACAGGAATCCGATTTACTGGAAAGGAAGAAAAGGACAACCAACTCCCATTCCTAGACGTGATGGTACAGAGAACACCGAACAGAGAATTCAGCATACAGGTATACACAGAAAGCCACTCACACAGACCAAGTCCTAAACTACGAAAGCAACCACCCCAACACACACAAAAGAGGTTGCATCAAGACACAGTTCAAAAGGGCCACAACACACTGTAGTACACCAGAACTGCAAAAAGAGGAAGAAGAATGCCTTTACAATGTATTCGCCAAAAACGGATACTCCCGCAATTTCAAAAACAGATGCCTAAGGGAAAGACAACGGAAAGAGGACATGCCACAACCCAAAGGACGGGCCACACTACCATACATCAAAAACATTTCTGAACTGACAGCCAGACTACTGCGACCACTAGGACTCATAACAGCACATGAACCAGCAGCAGCTCTCAGACAACAACTTACCAGGACAAAGGACCCGATACCCAGCATGACCAAAACCAAGGTAGTGTACAAAATCCCATGCAAGGACTACACAAAACACTACATAGCACAAACAAGAAGACAGCTAACGATCTGCATCCATGAACACCAACTAGCCAGGAAACGACATGACCAGCTATCCTTAGTAGCCACAGACTCAGATGAAAAGCAACATGAGTTCGACTGGGACAACACTATTATAGGACAAGCCAAACAGAGAACAGCCCAGGAAATCCTAGAGGCATGGCACTCATCCACAGATTCAATTAATAAGCACATCGATCTGGACCCATTATACCGACCAATGCAGCGGACAGCTGGAACTGACAACCGGAAGCGGCAGATTCAAACCACTATAAATTCCGGAGGAAACATCACAGACGCGCTTCACAGGAGGCTCCCAAGCACTAAGGATGTCACCTAGACAGGGGACGAAACGTCTGCAACACAAATTCCCAGCTCAGCGCATAGAACCACAACAGGAAGGAGCTGCTATCAGGCAAATCTACATTTTGTATGTGGGAACTTCTTGTTAAATCCTAACAGCAAAATCATCTGGTGAACGTCCTCCCGACTGCTCGAATTTCAATCTATTTTGTTTGGACAGATATTTCAAGGCCGCTGCATATCGGACAACAGGAAGAGAGAAAGGATGATTCTTCACTGTGTCCTTCGCAGGGCCAACTTCTCTTCTTCAGGCACCTAAAGTCTTTATTGTGTGTCAGAGAGCTTCAGAATTAATAGAGGCATGAAGAGGCCATTTAGCCCATTGTACACCGACGAGCTCTCCAACATCGCAATTTGAAAACAGAGATAACAGAGTGTGTGTGTCTGTGTGTGTGTGCGTGAGAGAGAGAGAAAACTTAACAGAGAAAAAGGAGGTGAAGAGAGATTAAAGGAATGGAGAGAAAACGGAGCGACAGAGTGAGTGAGAACAAGAGGAGTCAGACGAGTGTGAAGTTAGATCAGAATACAACATGAGGAGAAATGCAGAGGAATTTTACTTAGAACGTTCCACAGACTGCAAACCCTTTGTCTGGTGCCGTACCCTGTGAGCACAATTCTGTCATCCCAGATCATTGATCACCAATAACATCACAGAGCCGGAGTACTTACGGCTGAGTAGGATCCAAAAGAATAATAGAATGGTTCCAGGGAGAAGGTGAATTAATTTAAATACTCTAGGCCAACAGGAACTTGTAGTCCCTGTAGACACTGTGTCAGAGACAGGGTGAGAGAATCTCAGTGAGGGGAATAACTGACAGAAGGGAGATCAGCATCTCAGCTGGGGGTCAAATAATGACCGATAAAGTTTGAAGACCTCGTCCCTGGTTTTGTAATTCACATTTCAATTCATGTAGCCCCACATCGCAAGTGTATTTTAACAAACTTGTCTCTTCGTAGTTTTCAGGTTTTGGTATGTACAGAAAAGCTTGTTTTTTCGTCCCTGTATTTTGTGTTTAATGGACGCATTTTATTACTGAAGAAGAAAGAACATGTTCCGATGGGACAGTATTCGTCTGAACCGTGCTGGGACCAGAAACGAGTGAATCCTAACTAAGGCTGTAGACAGAGCTTTAAACTGATTCTGAGTGTGTGTGTGTGTGTGCGCGGGGTGGGGGTTCCTTTATAGAGTTTAATTAGAAAAGAGGAGTTAAGAGTACAGAGCTCAGGAGAGATTATTAAAATCTCCAGCACAGATGCAAATAGGACAGTGTATGGAAAGTGTAAGCAATCAAACTTCAAGCACACTGGATGAACAAATGGCAATGAGAAGAGGAACCGTTAATACGGGATTGAAGGGGTTATATCTGAATGCATGCAGTATACGGAATAAGGAAAATGAGATTGTGGCACAGATTGAAATTGGTAGATATGACGTGATGGGCATCACAGAGAAGTGGCTGCAAGGGGTTAGGATATTCAAGGACATATATCCTATCAAGAAGATAGATGGCAGAGAATATGGGTTTACATTATTAATAAGAAATGAAATTAAATCAATAGTAAGAAAGAAAGTAAGGTCAGATGGTGTAGAATCTGCGTGGGTAGAATTGAGGGGCCACAAAGGAAAGACGACCACAGTTGGAGACTTGCACAGGCCTCCAAAGAGTAGTCAGGACCTGGGGGACAAGATACACAAGGAGATAGAAAAGATCTGTAGGAAAGGCAAAGTTACAGTGATCATGGGGGATTTCAATATGGAAGTGGAATGGGAAACCAGGTTGGTAGTGAATCGCAAGAAAAGGAATTTGAGGAATGTCGCCAGGATGGCTTTTTGGAGCATCATGTGGTGGAGTCCACTCGGGAACAGATGACACTGGATTTAATGACGCAGGCTGGATAAGGGAGCTTAAGGTGAAGGAAAATTTCAGAAGCAGTGATCAGAACATGGTTGAATTTATTCTGCAATTTGAGAGAGAAGAAAGAATCAGAGGTAACAGTATTTCAGCGGAATAAAGTCAACTGGAGAGGCATAAGGGAGAAGCTGTGTCCAATTGACCGGGACAGGGATGTATCAGGAAACACAGGGGAACAGCAATGGCAGGAGATTCCAAGATTATTTCAGGAGACACGACAGAGATTCATTCTGAATAAGATAGGCATGGTACAGGGAGGACTGGGCAACCAGGGCTGACAAGGGAAGTCAAGGATTGCATATAAGCAAAAGAGCAAGCATATAATGCGGTGAAGGGCAGAGGAAACTGAGAATTGGGGCCAACAGAAGGCAAGAAAAAATAAATAAGAAGGGAGAAGATTAAATATGGGACTTACCTAACCACTAATACAAAGGAAACTGTAAGAGATTCTTGAGATATATAAAGTGCAAAAGACAGGTAAAAGTGAATATGGACCACTAGAAAATGATGCTGGAGAGACAGTAGTTGGAAATAAAGAAATAGCTGAGGAATTTTGCATCAGTCTTCATGGTGGAAGACACGAGTAATTTCCCAAGAATTGAAGGGAGTGAGAGGGCAGTCCTGAATATGGTGGCCATCACCAAGAAGAACATGTTAGAAAACGGAATAGCCTGAATGTGGATAGCTCACCTGGACCAGTTGGACTACACCACGACCTTGTAAGTGAGATAGCTGAAGATTTAGTGTAAGTGTAAGTTGTAATCTTTCAGGAATGACTAAAACAACGAAAGGGCCAAGTGGCTGTATACTTGCTAATATGACACCCCATTTAATAAGGGAGTTAGGCAGAAGATGGAAAACTGCAGACTGATGAGCCTAACCTTGGTTGCGGGTAACATCATGGAACCCATCGTGATGAATGGGATTTCTGATACTTGGAGGTCTTTCGTAAAATAGGACAGAGTCAGCATGTTTAATCAAGGGGAGGTCATACCTGACAACCCGGGCTAGAATAAGTTGAGGGAGAAATGAGCAGATTAGATCAAGGGGAACCGATAGATGTATTTCATCTGCATCTCAAGAATCCTTTGACAAGGTACCATGCATGAGGCTATTGAGAAAGATATGGGCCCGTGGTGTTAGAGGCCAGGTGCTGGCATAGATAGAAGTTTGGTTGTCTGACAGAAAGCAGAGAGTGGGGATCAAAGGGTTCTTCTCAGGATGGTAGCCAGTGACAAGTGGTGTTCCACAAGACTCAGTAATGGGACCACGACTTTTCATTTTGTGCATTCATTATCTATATGAAGGAACTGAAGGCATTTTGGCTAAGCTTTCAAACATTGCAAAAACAGATTGAGGGACAGGTAGCATTGAAGTGGAGGTTCGGCAACAAGAGGGTGCTCCAACGCATTTCCTCAACTTCCAACACCTCCGCCCTTGAACTCCACCCTTCCAACTACAACAAGTTAGAACCTCTCTGGCGCTCGCCTTCCACCCCAACCACCTCAGGATACAACGCATAATCCTCCACCATTTCTGCAACCAACAGTCAGATCCCACCATCAGAGATATACTTCCTCCCATTCCTATCATCATACTGCTGAGACCATTCCCTCACAATCTCCCTCGTTAGGTCCACGCGGACCCACAAAGCCATCTTCCACTCCCGGTACCTTCCCTTGGCATCACAAGAGGTATGAAAGCTGTGCCAACACCTCTCTTCTTACCTTCACCCAAGGCCCCAATGGATCCTTTCACATCAGGCAGAGAACATCCTGTGCATCCAAACACCACATCTAGTCTGTCCATTGCTCCTGGTCTTCACTACATTGGTGAGACAGGATGTCAACTTGCAGAGCGATTCAGGGAACACTCTCGGACACCTAAACCCAACAACCCCACTGCCCTGTGGCATAATACTTCAACTCTCCCTCCTGCTCCGCCAAGGTCTTGCAAACTTTTGGCCTCCTCCACTGCCAGATTCTTGCCACCTGACATCTGAAGGAAGAACGCATCATCTCCTGCCTTGTGACCCTGCAAACACACGTTATCAAGGGCAAATTCACCAGTTTTCTCATCTCCCCTCCCTCCACCTTATCCCAGATCAAACCTTCCAACTCAGTACCGCCCTCTTGAACTGTCATACCTGTCCTCCTTCCTTCCAGTCTGTCCACTCCACCTTCCACTCTGACCACTCACTGTCACCACCCACCTTCATCGAGGAGTCGCCTTCCAAGCTACCTTCCTCCCAGCGCCAGGTCCTCCCGTTTACCTCTCTGTTTCCTTCCGCCCACCCCGGCCCCATTCCTGATGAAGGCTTTATGCCTGAAACGTCGAATCTCTTGCTCCTCGGATGCTGCCTGACTGGCTGTGCTTTTCTATCAACACACTTTTTGACTCTAATCTCCAGCATCTCCGGTCCTCACTTTCACCTGCTTAAGGATTTTCACAGGTTTGGAGAGTGAGCAAAGAAGTAGCAGATGGAGTACAATGTGGGAAAGTGTGGGAAAGCATTTTGCCAGGATGAATAGAGGCATGTACTATTTTCTAAATAGCAAGCAAATTTAGAAATCTGAAGTGAAAAAAGACTAGGGAATTCGAGTTCAGGAATCTTGAAAGGTAAAGTTGCAGGTTGTCAGTAGTTAGGAAGGCAAATACAATGATGACATTTATTTCAAGAAGGCTTAAATATAAAATCAGGGATGTACTTCTAAGTCTCTACAGGGCTTTGGTCATGCCACATTTGGATTATTGTGCACAGTTTTGTGACCCATATCTCAGGAAGGATGGACTGATTCTGGAGCGTTTTCAGACGAGCTTCACGAGAATGGTGCCAGGAATGAAAAGCTTAACATATGAAGAATATTTGAGGACTCTGGGTCTGTATTTGATAGAGTTCAGAAGAATGTTAGGAGGTCTAAATGAAACTTACAGAATACTAAATGACCTGGGACAGTGTGGATTTAGGAAGATATATCTAATCGTAGGAGAGACTAGTGCTCGGAGGACAAAGTAAAGAGAAGACCTTTTCAAACAGAGATAAGGAGAAACCTCTTCAGCCAGAGAATGGTGAATCTATGGAATTCACTGCCACAGAGGGCTGTCGAATCCAGGTCATTCAGTATATTTAAGAGTGAGACAGATAGGTTCTTGACTGAAAAGGGAATCAAGGGCTAAACGTAGAAAGCGGAAGAATGGGGTTGAGAAGCTAAACAACTATCATTGAATGGCCGAGCAGGCTCAATGGAACTAATGGCCAAATTTCTGCTCCAATGTCTTCTGTTTGTATGGTTAATATTGGTTCTCCTCATTCCTCATTGGAGTTGTATCCTGGAATTTGATCTTCTTATGATTTATAAAGAGTAACATTTCAATACTGATGACTGGGAAATATCATGTTCCCTCCCCTAGTCTCAGAAGCCATGTCCCCAATATCAAAATCACACTGCAATTGAAATCCAGTGAATGGTACTTAATCACAGTTGATTGACATCGATAACATTAACAGCATAACCCTCACCAGCCCTCTCTGATCCTCGAATAACCATCTGAATTGTGTGTCACGTCATATTTTCTGTTAACATATCCATGCCGTTTGTCTGTTTTCACTCATGTTGTCGTATGCACATTTTCCTGTCAGATTATGGATTAGAAAAGTTCTCTCCATATTTTACAGACATTATAATCACTGATTAGTAGTTAAAGAATGTATGTTTCAATTTATAAACGGAGAAACGTTTTTATATACTGACAATCATTTGACATTACTCCCATATCCAAGGCAGATTAAATGATTACACGCATTCTATTGACCATCTCCAATATTCCTTCCCTCAGTCACCCCCACATATCCCAAGCTAAATGTGTAAATTATAAACGTTCTTTTGAATTTTAATAAAATAAATATTAAATTGAAAGGGGTTAACTGGAGCTATTTGTACAGTGACTGTGATTAATGTCAATCTTCGTGGATCCTTATTATCCTAGTGGAGATTTTCCATCGTTGAATGATAAATGGGCTCTTTTCAATGTGTTATCCCATAGCATGAGTAGGAGCATCACTGACAGCACTAACAGGGATCAGCAGTTCGAGAGAGAGGGAGGAGAGATCAGAATCCGAGAACATTAGACTGGAACGTTACAATAATGGTTCAACATCTGAGGACCTTGGATTGCAATGTTCCAACAAGGGATCAGAATCTAAGATCGGTAAACTGCAATGGTACAACAATGCATCAGAATCTGAGATCAATAAACTGGAATGGTTCAACAATGTATCAGAATCTGAGAATTTTAGACTGGAATATTACAATAATAGACAGGAGTTTATCCTTGGGTCTTTACTATCTTTCTCGGCCTTGGATATCATTAGCATCACGGATCCAGGATATCCTTTGGATTATTCAAGGTGGTTACTATCCCATCCTCGCTATACTTGGTGTTCCTGGTAAGTCATTATATTTGGCTACTAAACTGCGTTGAACTGAATTTCTGCCATGATATATAAAATTTGGAAAGTGCAAGACAATGTCTTCAGTTCCAAACAAAAAAAATCATTTCACTATATAGATTATAACTATCAAACTACTATTTATAAATTGCTCACTGATATACGGGAAGGAACTAGACTGTTCACAAACACCATAATCTGTTTTGTCCTTCACAGGTTTACATTTCCTTGTCCTCTTCACTCACTAATCCTGTCCTATACCACCATCATGATATCTCAGTCTTGTTCTCAGTCTCAGTGCAACATCTGAATAAACCATTTATGCCTTTGTTCAATCCGGATGCAACAGTTCCATGCTCCTTCTAACCACATGTCCATCACAAAATAATTGCTCTTGAGAATGATTACCTTGTTCTCCGCACATACAGGAAGACAGTTTATGGTGGTCAAGCCAGTGACTCATAATCTAGAGCTACATAATAATGGTCTGTTGATATCTCATGAAGGAAATTGGCGAGTTTAAAAGCATCCATTATCATTTGTTATAAAAACCAATCTGCTTGCCTCAACTCTTTTAGGGAAGTCAATGTGCCATGCTTCCCTCGTCAGGTTTCTGTGTGACTTCTGTAATGAACACGTGGGTGAACTATACCTTTGAGAGAATTAAACGCCAGTAATAACTGCTTGACAGCACAAGTGTTCTGAAAAATAGATATAATGTAACATTTGGTTGAACAACCCGATTAGCTCATTGTGCTTTAGATTAGATTACTTACAGTGCAGGAACAGGCCCTTCGGCCCAACAAGTCCACACCGACCCGCCGAAGCGCAACCCACCCATACTCCTACATTTAGCCCTTACCGAACACTATGGGCAATTTAGCATGGCCAATTCACCAGACCCACACATCTTTGGACTGTGCGAGGAAACCGGAGCACCGGAGGAAACCCACGCAGACACAGGGAGAACGTGCAAACTCCACACAGTCAGTCGCCTGAGGCAAGAATTGAACCCAGGTCCCGGTCGCTGTGAGGCAGCAGTGCTAACCACTGTGCCACCGTGCCACTTTGTCTCGGAACAAAAACAAATTCAGCAAAACATTTTAAATTATACCCGAAAATACTAACCTCCAACCAAGTTTGAATTTATTATATTGTTAATCTTAAAAGCCAGTGATACAATTCCCAATATTTTGGCGGTATAAGATCATGGAAAATTGAACAGTTGAGAGGAGAACTGCCAAGCTACCAGCATGCAAAGACTGACTGAATAATAGCTCTCCTATAGGTACTTTTAATGATTAGTAACTGGTGAAGCAGAGTCCCGAAGAAGAAAAGAAGACAGGAATATGGAGAAGAACCGAAAGCTTTCTGGTTTTGGTTTTGAGATGAGAAGTTTTGTTTTGTAAATCTTAATTAGGAGTCGTATCGGACTAGTATTGTGTAGGGGGAAGGTCAAAGACAGGTTAGAGTAAGAAGTTGTAAATAACCATTCGTTTATTATTTTCTGTTATAGTTTAAGAAATAAAGTTAATTTTTATTTTAAATAGATTTGGACTCTAGAATTATCACAAATCCTTGCATGGGATAAATCTTTTCTCTGTTGCTGGTTTTAATTAAGCAGGAAGATTTATCTTGTGTCGTATCACTACAAACCCACAGCTATGCGTTGGACTCTGTGAAACGGCTGAACCAGCCACTCAGTTCAAGATCTGCATAACATGCTGGCCTAACCAAGGCAGCATACATCCTGAGAGAGAAGAACAAAAGTAAAGATAGCTCCCTTTCTCTGCCTGCTTTCTGTATTGCTACATCTTATTTCCATTCAGGTACGTGATCATCCCCTATTTTAGGTGTATTCAATCTCATTGAAGTTCTCCCTAACAGTGATGCACAGCTCCATAGCTATCTCTGGTGCTGGCTATATCGATGCTGACGTACAGATGTAAGGGATATATGAATTCCATGTCAGTCGTAGTGCATAGAGAAGGAATGGCTTTTTATGGCACAGGAAATAAATGTCGATGTCTAAGTGAGAGAAAATATGTTTTGAGATCATCCCTGAGAGTGTTGTTGAGGCATATTTGGGGTACTGTGGATAGACTTTCTCTCAAGTTTCACCAGACTAATCCCTGGGATGATGGCACCATGAAAAGTGGGTGAAGCTCAGTGAGAGAATAAGACGTGATTGCATTAAACCTTAAGGGGAATGGACAATCACTCATGATGTACTTAACAGACACTGATACGGTGATAAGTTCCATGGCTTCTTTTTCTTTCAGATTAGATGATTCTCTATAGTTTAAGAGCCTCAACCCAAACATCCCCACTCTCTATTTCGACTGAGACAGAGGGAAAGAGAGGAGAAAGAGAGGAGAGAGAGAGAGAGGGAGGGGGGGTGTTCAGGCTTTAAAATAAACTCTCCCAACATTAATACAGTTCAACTGATGTGTGATCCTGCAATGAACGTCATGTTTTCCATAATCTCGACAGCAGCAACAATATATTCATTATAAAGAGTTAATTCTTTCCAGCAGTGTAGAGAAAAGGAAAGTCTTTCTTTCTGCTGCAGGAAATAAACAGAGATGTCTCAGAGGAAAAAGAGTTATTGTGATCATTGCTGTGAGTGTTGTTGAGGCATTATTTGGGATATTGTGGACAGACTTTTTCTCCTTTATTAGGAATGATCGCCTTTCCACAAAGAGAGTGCAATGGAGTTTCACCAAACTAATCCCTGGGATTATGATACCATGATGAGAGAGTAAAGATGAATCCCTGGCGTTGTGAGAGAATGAGAGTTGATTGCATTGAACCTTGAGGGGGATGGACAGTCACTCACGATGTTCTAAATAGACACTGATTTGGTGAAAAATTCCATGGCATTTTTTCTACTCGGGTTACATGACTGTCGGTAGTTTAAGAGCTTCTGAAAATATCCCCTTCACTCGACACCCAATCCCCATTTCACATGAGAGTCACAGACGGCCAGTCTTTGAATAAACTCTCCCCACATTAATACAGTGCATTTGGTGTATGGGTACTGCACTGAAAGTCTCGTTATCCAAAATACCTACAACAGCGAGAATACCTTCATGCTAAAACAGTTATCTATTCCCACCAGATTCTGACCACCATAGAGAACATGGGTGTGTCTTCTCGGAGATGGAAATGCCTCCTTGAGATTTGGCACAAATCATTTGGCTTCCCTCCTAACTGCCAGCAAAGTTGTTAAAGTAGCACACGTTCTACAAACAATGGAACACGATTACCGCCATGGAGTCCTTTATCAGTGCAGTCTCGGTTTCATTGGTTTGTCATGTTGGAATATCAGTGACCCCCTCTTGTTCCTGTATAACTGTCTCATGGGGATGAATAGCCTCCTCCTGGTCTCATGGAACAGGTTTAAGGGTCTGATTGGGCTCTGCCTGTTCCTGTTTAACAGCTCGATGCACTGAACAGACCACTCTTCTTCCTGTCTAACAGGCAGGAGTATTGAATCTGCTGTCACTCTTCCTGTTCCTGAATGCTAGCTCATACCCGTGTGTAACCAGCTTGAGATGTTGAAAAAGCTCCTCTTTAACTGTGGAAATGTGCAGGGTCTGGCCGTGCTGTTACATAAATGTTACCGACACTTTATCAGCACCCAGCCTCTGCTGCTGTCTCAGGAAGAGAATGTCTGATAGCATAACACCGCAGGAGCATTAAGGAAATGAGCTGATTGAGGCCATTCAGCTTATTGAGTCGGAACTTCCGTTCAGTAATTTCTTATATGTACCTCCACCTCATTCTTCTGCCTTATAACTAGAATCCTTGATCCCCTTACAAATCAAAAACATATTGAATTGTGTCTTAACGACACTAGTGTCCGGCCTCTGTGTATCTGTATTTGAGTAAATGTTTGTGCGTGTGTGTGTCTGTGCCTCTGTTTGTGTGTATCTGTATGTGAGTAAGTGTTTATGCGTGTGTCTGTGTGTGTGTTTGTCTGTGCTTCTGCTTGTGTGTATCTGTATGTGAGTAAGTGTTGGTGCGTGTGTCTGTGTGTGTGTGTCTGTGTGTGTGTATGTGTGTGTGTGTTTCCATGTGCTTATTATCTGTGTGTTTGCGTGTCTACATCAGTCTGTCTGTATTTCAGCCTGTATTTCGATCTGTATTTATGTCCATTTGTATGTGACTGCATATGTATTTGTGTGTTTATATGTTTATGTATACCTATCTCCGGGTAAGTATTGTGTGTGTTCATCTACATATTTCTGTGTCTGCGTCTTTGTGCAGGGAGGTATCTGTGTGTTTTTTGGAAGTATAAGGACTGTTGTTGGAACCGCCAGTGGGTTTAAATTGAGAATCGTCTTTCACTGAACATTGCTCCTTAACATTATCAGTAGGTTGTGGATGTTTCAGATTCTCCACACGAGGCGTCCTGGTCTTCTCCAGCTCTTCAAGAGTTCTCCCCACATGGAGGGGGGAGGGGAGTGAGGTAACGGATATCGGGCACTCCACTAAACGGCTTTCTATCCTATCAAGGCTGTTTCTCCTCGAATGGGAGAAAGGATGGAGGGAGAATGGGACTGGGTGACCCAGCTGTTTGTCCTGGTGTAGGTGGGGGGAGTTGTGAGGTGTCTGGAATGAGTCAGTCGACAGTTTTAAATCCATATAGTATTATTAGTTGCTGAATTCAATACTGACAGTGGTAGTGGCTAAGCCTTATTTGGAGCCAGAGCGTGAACCTTGTTCGGGGTTAGGTGCTATAACAGATATACAGTTGAGTGTGAGGGAGCAGAGAGTATACGGTAACTCTTATCTGAAAAGAGCCGGGAGGATATCGATGCTTATCCTGCCTTGCAGGACATTTCTTCAGATCATCTCAGCGTCGAAGTGAGCCTCTCTAAATGTCTTGCCCAGGTCTGTCACTAATAACGACACAGACCTACCCCTCAGCTTCCAGAGAATCAGTTTAGGTAGAGTTTACAGATAGCAAGGAGAAGCAAATATCGGTGTGTTATATATGGAAACCAAAACGGTAGCAGAAAATCTGAGCATCATGTGCTCTGGAAATTAGATAGGCAAGTATTGTGGATACCGCAGTCATATTGAATGGTCTCAAGTTGTATCTAAACTGCGTTAACTATGACAGCTGAAGGAGTGAAAAATAAGTTCCGTTAGTGTATATGAGGTGGGTTGAAGAGTATGTTGTGAAACAAACTCGAGAGCAGTTTTTTTTCGGATTTGATTTTGTGTGGTCAGAAAGATGAATTATTAACCTTGGTCTGAAGCAGGTTTTAAGGGATAATGGCATTTATAAGATGCATTTTACAGGGTGTCTGTATACAATATAGAATGCCTGAATATTCTAGTCAAACATCATGGAAGACTGGAGGCTAGAGTGTCAAGATATATTCAGTGAATTGGGAAAGTACAATATAATATTCAGTGGGAGACAAGCGATGGTTGTTAGAGTCATAGAGTCCTGCAGCATGGAAACGGTCTCATCAGCCCAAACTGGTCCATTCCGACCAAAATGCCCATTCACGCTAACCCCATTTCCCTGTCATTGCCCCGTATCCTTCAAATCCTTTCCTATCCATGTATTTGCTCAAATGCCTTTTAAATTTTGTTAATGTATCCACCTCAACCACTTCTCATTCCATATGCGTAACAGCTCCCCTGTTAAAAAGTTGTTCCTCAGGTTCCCTTTTATTCTGTCCCCTCTGACCTTAAATTGATGCCCTCTAGTCTGTGATTGCCCAACCCTGGGAAAAAAGACTGGGTGCATTCACTCTATCCATGCCTGACATGATCTTATAAACCTCAATATGATCCTCCCTCAGTCTCATACACACAAAAGTAAAAAGTCCTAGCTTGTCCTACCTCTTTCTATAACCCAGACCATTGAGACCTTGGCAACATCCTTGTAATTTTTTCTGCACTCTTTCCAGTTTAATAACGTCCTTCCTATAGCAAAGTGAACAAAACTGAACATAATGTTGCCAATATGGCCTCACCAGCATCCTATATAACTGCAACATAACTCCCTAAATTCGATGCTCAGTGATATAAACCGATTAAGGCCAGTGTGCCAAAAGCTCAATTCACTGTCTACCTCGGAATCAACTTTCAGAGAACCATGCACCTGAATTCAAAGGTCCCTCTGTCCCACTACACCCCTTCGGACCCAACCAACCACCATGAAACTCCAAGGTTGATTTGACTTTCTAAAATGCAAGAACTTACACTGATCTATATTAAAATCCATTTGCCATTTCTCAGCCACTTCCCCGGCTGATCAAGATACTGCTGTAATTTCTGACATTCTGATAACCTTCCTCACTCTCCATGATGCTGCCTGTTTTAGTGTCGTCTTAAAACTTACAAAACATGCCTGTACATTCTCTTGTAACTCATTGATATATGTAATATGTAATGGTCCCAGCGTCCACCCCTAAGGCATACCACTAGTCACAGGCCTCCAGTCTGACCAGCATGTTTCTATTATTATTCTCTGCTTCCTACCATCAAGGCAATGTTGCACCTAATTTGCCAGCTCCCCCTCAATTCCATGTGATCTAACCTTCCAGAGCGGCATACCATGTGGAACCTTATTGAAGGCCTTACTAGAATCCGTCTAGACTACATATACCACCCAGACATCCTCAATGTTGCTGGTCACTTTAGCAACGAACTCCAACAAAATTGTGAGTCATGAACTCCCTTGCACAAACTCCCGTGCTGAATTTGATGAAGGGCTTTTGCATTGATTTTGATTGTTTTTCCTATTCCTCCGATGCTGCCTGACCTGCTCTGCTTTTCCAGTACCATTCTAATCTTACTCCGAACCATACCCTGTCTTTCCAAGTGCATGTATATCCAATCTCTCCGAATCTTCTCAAGTAACCTACCCACTAGCTTTCAGGATTACTGGTCTTTAGTTCCCAGGTTTATCTTTGCAGCATTTCTTGAATACGGCCTCAGCATTCACTACGCTCCAGTCGTCCAGGGCCTCAGTCTTTTGCCAGCGATGATGGAAAAGAGGCAAGCAGTGCTCCCGCAATTTCTTCTCTATGCTCCTCTCCTCCTGCAGTGTTCCTGAATATAACTGGTCAGGACAAGGAGTTTTTAGAAATACTGCAAAGTCTGAAACATATGTCTATTTATTTCAGGTACGAACACGAAAGAGTGAGAAAGTGACTCAATGATGGTCAACATAACAAATTTAAAAATATGTTAATCAGAGGAAGTGACTTCAGAAGAATTCCAGCTGTTATGGAAACCTGAGAATTCTCAGAAATTAACGATCCGAAAATGGAAGGCCATGAAACTGAAAAGGAAATCAAAAAGAGAACATACATGCTAACAAACAGGAACACAAAGACTGCAGCAATCTGCGATCTATATTTCAAAGGAAACAAAATAAACACAAGATCAAATGTGGAAATTTGTAATCGGGAGAGGAGAGGTCATTGTGGCGAACAGGGAAATGGCCAAGAAAACAACCAGTTACTTTGAATCTGTCTTCATGGAGGAAGATCCAGAAAATCACCCAGTAATACCAAGTGATCATATCGGACTCCTGGAGCTAAAGACATAAAATCAATTCACATCAGTAACAAGGTAGTACTTGAACATGGAGCTGGATTGAGCATTGCTAAGTCTGACGAAACAGATGTACTTCCTATCAAAATGTCGGAAATAAATCACTAGTAGTAGTATTAACTGCACTGTCGATGACTGTGTTTTATTTTCCTGTACATTCTGCAGAGACCGGAAACTATTGTGGATAAACGTGAACCAAGCACGATCGATGAATGGAAGGGATCCAAACAGCTACAAAGGGGAAAAGACATAGTTTGGAGAACTGTAGACCAGTTAACTTAACATCTGTATGGAAACTGTTGGAATCTATACACGGGATGAGATTTTTGATACTTAGAAATTACCAGCAACAATGGAGAGAATCAGCATGCATTCCTGATAGAGAAATCATACTTGATAAACTTCTGAATTGTTTGAAGTTGTTCCTTACAGCATAGTTAAAGGGGAATCAGTATAAGTGGCATACATTGGATTTTCGGAAGGGTTTCGATACGAACTCAGTGAGTTCGTAAATGCAATCAATGTGAAGGTTATTTGGAGGAATGTGTGTAAGTGGAAAGTTAAAGTTTGGTTCGCCTTCATTTAAGAGAGTCAGAACATTGATATAAAGACATGTTGAAGCAGTTTCACAGCGTGTTGGTGGGACTGTACCTGGAGTATTGTGTACAGTTTTAATGACAGAATCTTAGAAACTATATACTGACCACAGAGGAAGTGCAGTGGACATTCTCCAGATTAATCCCTCAGATGGTGAGTTTGCCTGATGAGGAAAGTCGGCCTGTGTTCTTTACAGTGTCAAAGAATGAGAGGTGAGTCACAGTGAAATTTAGAAAATTCACAAAACATACGACAAGTTGGAAATTAACAGAACGCTTCCCTCGCTGTCTATTCCACATTCAAGGCAAATAATGGCAGGATCTGGGACAGGCCAGTTAAGACTGCAATAAGAGGAAATTCATCACTTGGAGGGGACTGACTAACACAGGGGCATGGAAACCTACTGACAGGCAAGATTAGTGAGAATCTCCAGATATTCTCCAAGTGTGTAGGGCAGAACAGAATAACCAGGGAAGAGGTAGGACTCATTAGTGACTTGCCAAGTTGCATCCAAATCAACTTTAGTGGTAGGAGACAGAGGGTGGTGGTAGAAAGCTGTTTGTGTGATTGGGGGCTAGTGTCCAATGATGAACCACAGGGATTAGTGCTGTGTCTCTTATTATTTCTGATTCGGAAGTGCTGGTGTTGGACTGAGGTGGACAAAGCTAAAAATTGCATAAGACCAGGTTATACTCCAAAAGGTTTATTCGGCGGCACTAGCTTTCAAAGCGCTTCATCAAAGCACGCAACCGCCTGATGAAGAATCAGCACTTCGAAAGCTCGTGCCTCCAAATAAAACTGTTGGACTACAAGCTGATGTGTTGTGATTTGAAACCTTATCATAAATGATGCAGCTATGAATATGGGGAGTGTCATAAGTAAGTTTGTGATTGATACGAAGATTGGCTGGGTAGTTGACAGTGAGGAGGAAGGCCTTATGTTTCATGAAGATACAGATGGAATGGTCAGATGGGTGGATCACTGGCAGATGGGATGCAACCCTGATAAATATGAGGTGATGAACTTTGCAAGACGAAACCGGACAGGGGAGGACTCAATGAATGATAGCACACTAGGAAGCTCAGAGGGTGCTTCTCCACACATCCATGAATGTGACTGGACAGGTTATTGCACAATTTGGGAAAGCATAGGGGAGCGTAATCACAGCCTTTATACATTGAAGCATAGATTATAAGAGCTATGCGGAGCTTTGGTTCAGCCAAGGTGGAATGCTGTGTGTAGTTATGGGAGCTACATTACAGGAAGGATGTGATTGTACTGGAGGGGGTGCAGAGGAGATTCACCAGGATGTTCCCTGGGATGGAGTATATCAGCTATGGAGAGAGGCTGGAAACGCTCAGTGTTTTAACTTTAGAGCCTTGAATCAGAAGGATAAGATTACGAGGGACATGGACAGGGTGAATGACGCAGATGTTCCGTTTGGTCAAAGGGCCACACTTTTAAAGTGAAGGGTTTGAGGTTTACTGAGGATTTGAGGACTGTTTTTCACTCAGAATGCGTTGGGGTCTGCAATGCACATCTTGAGAGGAGGGTTGTCATGGTAACCTCAAAACCATTAACAAATACATAGTTGTGCACTTGAAATACCATAAGATTTACAGCTACGGGTCTTGAATCGGAAAGTGGGCCTAATGTAGACCATGCTGTGTTTCTGATGGTACAGAAACTGTGCTTCTGTTATTGTATAGATGTGAAAGGTCAATCATTGAGTCGCTTAAGATAGGAATTGATGGGTTTCTGAAGAATATCTTATCAAAGTGTATGGGAGTGACCTTGTAATATCTTCTGAAAATATGTCAATGGCAAAATTAAGAGAAAAGGGTGCAGCTTTCTTACAGTCTGATAGCAGATAATTGAGGACAGGGAAATAGCAGAACTATGGAGCAAATGCTTCAGTTATGCCTTCACAGAAGAAAAAGAACAAGAAAACTTCCTAGAAATACTAGGGAACTTTAGTTTGGTGAGAAAAACGGAATAGCAACTAAACAGTTTTAGAGAAAAATATTGGACTGAAATTAATGGGCATAGACAAAGTCAACAGAGATTTATGAAATGGGAAACATATTTGGGAAAGTGGCTTGTGGCAAAATTATGGAGAAGGTATCAATGCAATACGATTGGAATCTCAGAAAGATTTTTGATAAAACCCTGAGCCTTTTGTGCAAATTCGAATCCTGTGGAACTGGAGTTAATATATGGTCATGGTTTTGGAATGGGAGAGCTGGCAGGAAACAGTGAGAAAGATTCAAACCATGTCTTTTTTAAATGTAAGGCTTAGAGGGGATAACAAGGATCGAGATTTGGCATTCAGCTATTCCCAATAAACGTCATATCTTTGTTTGAGGGTCTGAAAAGCAATATTCCCAAGTCTGCTGACTATACTAAACGATGCCAGCATCTGAGTGGATGAGGAGGATGTAAAAAAAAAAGGCTCCAAGGTGATTCAGACAAGTGGAGGGACTGGGCAAATACGTGGTAGATGGAGAATAATGGGAGAGATGGGATGTTGTGCAGTTTGATGGGAACAATAGAATGGCAGCCTATCTTTTGAAAAGGGAATGGTTGAAAAATTTTGCTCTCTAAATGAACTTAAGCTGAATTTTTGATTTATTTCTGTGCACCCCTCCGAGTCCATGTAGGGCAGTGAGTTCTGAAGCCAGAATTCAATACTGTGAATGGCATTGGCATGCTGACCAGTTTATATAGACCCAGCAAGTGGGGAGCTGTAACATTGAAAATAATCTGGATCTCCCTGTACACCAGTCACAGAAAGCAATATTGCAGGAGCAGGAAGCAGGTAGGTTGATAAATGGTGTATTCACCTTCATTTCAGGGGGATTCGAATACAGGAGTAAGGGTCATTTACTGCAGCTGTACAGGGCCCTGATGGGACCCCATCCCGGACATTGTGCAGCATTGTGTGCAGTTTTGGTCTCGTTGCCTCATAAAGGGCAAACCTGACATTGAGGGAGAGTGGTGAAGGATGGCCAGACTGATCTCTGGGATGACAGGCTTGTTTGGGAGCAGAGTCCGGGGTGACGGGGCTGTATTTCATGGGGATTAGGAAAATGAGTGGAGATCTCATTGAAATATATTTAACTCTGACAGTGTGAGACAGATTGGAAGCAGGGATGATAGTTCATTTGATAGAAAACAGTTCACGAATCGCATTGCAGTCAAATTGTACTTAATAAACAAGCGTTATCAGAAAACTGCCTATATATTGAATAGAGAAGCAAACTTGATGGGCTGAAAGCACTACATCAGTTCTCATTTTATATTTCACAATGTTTCAACATATTTTGGAATATGAACATTGCATGAGGAAAACTGAATTGAGGAGGAATTCGGCCATGAACTAGCATGGGGAAAGCTCAATGTATTGAATGACTTCCTCCTTTCCAGATGTTTGTGTGCAGTCTGTGGGAAAGCTCTGTAAATGTTGTCACATGCTCTCTAATGTTAGGAAGGAGGTCTCTGCAGGGTCAACAGGACTGTGTTCCCATTCCGTTTTCTGATAACGAGGCTGGTGCCAGCTGTTCTGTCCAGCTTTTTCTTTTAAGACTTATGAGCAGTTTGATGCAATTGAGTGTCTTACTTGGCCGATTCAGAGACCATTGAAGAGGTTATCACATGTCTGTGCGTTTGGAGTCACTATTAGGCCAGACCAGGAAGCACGGGAGATTCACTTCCTGAGAGTACATTGGGGAAAGAAATCGATGTTTACAATCAACATTGGACACAAGATCACTATTACCGACACCAGTTTTTAGGTCTCGATATTTCATTAATTATTTTTAACTTCCACAAGTTGCCAGAGCATTATCCTGGTCTGGATTAGTAATCCAACAATATTTCCACAACAGCACCATCTCCACATGGGGAACTATCAGAAACAACACTGACCCGATTATTTCGATGCTACTTGACAACTCTGTCAAAAAGAATTCCCACCAATTTGACTCTGGGACTTCGAGGTAGTAATTGGTCAGATTGTAATTATTCTCCTCTTCAGGGACTGGACATAGCTGAGTAATTTTCCACGTTGCCAGGGAGATATCAGAGTTGGACCTGGAATGAAACAGCGTCCCCAGGGACACGGCTTGTTGTGCAGCACAAGTCTTCAGTCCTATTGCAGGAATGGGGTCAGGGTCCATTGCCTTTGTCGTACCTACTGTGTTCAGCTGTTCCTTCATGTCACGTGCAGCGAATCGAATTGGTTGAAGACTGGCATCTGTGAGTCTGTGAGCATCATGATGAGTATAAGTTGGATCATCCGCTCAACACTTCTGGCTCAGGATAATGCAGACACCACATCATTGGACTTTTTTTCACTGATGTGCAGAGTTGTTCCGATATTTAGGATGAGGATATTTGTGGAGTCCTCTCCTTTAGTAAATTGTTTAATAGTCCATCGACATTTATGCTTGGACTTAGCAGGATCACAGAGCTTAGATCCGATCTGTTCGTCTTCTGACCATTTCCCCCTCTCCATCAGAAGTTAATTCTTCTATTTGGAATGCAACCAGTCAAGTGTGGTTGCTTTAATGGGTTGTCAACAGGTTTAGGTGCACGTGATTCCAACCTTGGAGTCAGCCCTGTATTCAGTGACCGAACCTGATTTCTGATGCACTTCCATTTTCATATTCTCATTCTGCTGATGGCATCTCCCTGATGTCATGCCTCCAATTTGCTACTTTAACTCCATCCATTTAAGGTAATAATCTAAATCGTTTCTTTTCCACAATGTCAACTTCTGTATTTGAAGTGAATGTGTTTCCCTCTGTTTTTCTCCTTGACCATGATTAAAAGCTCTGTCGTGTCAGTGATGCTAGTCTTATGCAGTTTCAGAGTCAAGGAACTTGTGCACCATGCGTTATTGTTCTGTTCCCAGTGTACGGCTCTCCATGTTGGACAGGATGTTTGAGTATCTTTGACATCCTTCTTTGGAAATTGTCCAAAAACAGATATTGCTGCAGAAATAACTGAAAACGTTCTAGCATCTTCTGGAATGAATGCAAAGTTAAACTTTCAGGTCCAGTGACCCTCTACAAAGCTCCCAGTTTCTCCAGCAATTTTTGTATTTTTATTTCAATATCCAAAGTTATTTGTTTTAGTGAAAATTTGTTCTGTGCGTATTCATTTCTGGAGAATCTCGGCAGGTCTGTCAGCATCTGAAGAGACAGAGAAACAGACTTAGCATTTCAAGCCCAGTGTGACACTTCTTCACAACTGAAAAGGATTGGAAACTGGGATTTTCAAACCCTTGACAGAGGTGGGGGATGGGTGACAGAGAAAACAGGGTGTAGCAAAGGTAAACGGGTTTTTAGCAGCAGTGAACGAGTGAATGATGTAAAATGTGTTTAAATTAAGCTGTGAATGCGAGAAAAGGGGTTCTCTCTATTGAATGCAAGATAAAGAAGTCACAACCAAACAAGGTCATAGAGAGGCCAGGAGGGAGAATGTTGACTATATGGCATTATATAGATCTGGCCATACATACGTTTTCACCGTCGACGTCATCACCCCCTTTAGACAAAGGAATTCAGGTGTATGGCTTCTTATTTGCACTAGTAAACGTTTCATGCTGCCTTAGTGTTGTAATGTGGAGAAAAACAAATCACCATATGAAGTTTGGGCTGAGTATTGTTTACCTGTCATGTTTAGTATTGTTTAAATTTGCAGTGCTTATCTTTAAATGCTTGTTCTTTTAAGTTAGTATCAGATGGAGTGTAGGAGGTTGGGTGGTGACATTGCAAAGGTTTGTAAAATCATGAGAGATATGGATATGGTGAATAGCCAAGACCTTTCAACCGCATGGGGGAGTTCAGCCATAGTAGGCATATGTTGAAGGTGAAAGAGGGAAGATTTAAAAGGAACGAAGGGGCAACGTTTTTGCACAGAGAGTGGTATGGGTATCGAATAAGCTGCCAGAGGAGGAGTGGTATATGCCAGTACAGCAACAATATTTAAAACTCGTTTGGACAAACATATGAATGGGAAACATTTCGAGGCATTTGGGCCAAATGAAAGCAGGTGGGACGAGCTTAATTTGGAAAACCTGGCCAGCATGGACATTTAGAAAAGCTTCACGCAGAGTCAGTGTGGTTTGTGAACGGGAAATTATACTTTGCCCTGTAAGATCATGCAAAGTATTTCTGGAGATGTCTGAGAATGTATCAAGCGGACTTGATAAAGGAGATCTGGTAGACACCAGGCTTTCCAGAGATTTTCCAAAAGGTATGACAAAATAAAAGTTCTTACACAATACAGAAGCTCGTAGGATGATGGATACTGTATTAACATGGGATGATGATTGGTTATCTCATAGCAATCGGAGAGTCAGGATTAATGAATCTTCATAATAAAGGTGTATCTGCTGAAGTGCCACAGTTATTAGTCTGATGGCCTCAGTTATTTACAATCAATGCTGATAACCTGAAGGAGGGAGTTGAGTGCAATATACATCCGAGTTTGTGGATGACACTGAGAACCAAAAGGCAGGCTATTATTTAATGGAACGGATTTCCAGAAAAGGAGCAGTACAAAGGATTAGAGTCTTCCTGTGTATGAAACATAACGTCAGCATGCTGATGCAGCAAGTAACTAGGCTGGTTCATTAGACAGATACCTGCGATGAAAGGGTTGTTTTATTGAGAATCTCTAAAATAGTGAGGCGATTATTCATTGGGGTTTAAATGAATGACGAGTGATACTGCTGAAACATACAAGACACAGAAAGGGCTTGAGAAGGTAGATATTGAGAAGTTGTTTCCATTCTTGGCCAAAGTGACGAACTCGAGGATAGAGATACCGAATAAGGAACATTGATTTCAATCTGAGATGTAAACCGATGTCTTCTCTCAGAAGGTAGTGGATGACTGGAATTCCCTGACCCAGAGAAGTGTGGAGGGATACAAGGAGTCGGCTATAAAGTGGAGTTGAGCCCTGGAGTAGATCAGCCACGTTCTTACTGAATGACAGGGTAGCTTGACGGGTGGAATGACCTACTCCTGCTCCTATTTATTCATTTCACATTATGCTTTTGGAAAGTAACGAGTTATTTTGCTGGAAATTGTGTTGTAAAATGTTGCATTCAGGGAGAGCAGAGGATTTGTTGATTTAACCCTGGGTGGGTTATGGGGGCTGTATTCCCAGTGTATCTGGGGGTGCAACATGACCCACATCTGGAGCAGAAGTTACAGAGAGGGGAAGCCTGGAAACAGGGATTGGGGGTGGAGGGTTCACTTCCTGACCTAGCCTGGATTTTCCAAGTACATTTCCCAAACTACATCAAACCATCGGAGTGGCCATGATCTGGCACCACGTAGCAGGTCAGAACGGCTGAGTGGAAAATCAGAAACATACGGCTGAGGGACACGAGAGGGCCATTCGGCCCTTCGACACCACTCCACCAGTAAATGAGGTCATGGCTCATCTCATTGTGGTTCCAGCTGCACTTTTCTCTCCATGCACCATTATCCCTGATTCACCTTTCCATCGAAAATTACACAAAGCCAGCCTCGTTATAATATAAATATCTGGCCATCCCGAACTTTTGGGAAAGAGAATTCCAAATTGAATGAAATCCCACTTTGTGAATTTTTCCTAATTCCTGAGGATGGAGGATGTCACTGTTTCCTTTTCTAGTCCCACTCCTCCACTGCTTTCAACCATTTTTAAATGTAACCATTTTGGTGATATGGCCGATGATAAAGGTCTCAGACTGGGTCAGGTTCAGTGACAGGAACAAGTCAGACAGATTTCTTTCGTCAGTCACACATAACTAATAGAACTAATTGATGCGCATGGTGGATCTGCGGTTAGAACTGCTACCTCCCATCCACCAAGGAGCTGCGTCCAATTCCAACCTCGGGCTGCCCTCGATGTGGATTTTGAAAATTCTCACCGTGTCTGTGAGGGTTTCCTTCCAGTTTACGGCAACAGTCCAATGATATGCAGGTTAGAGTGGATTAGCCATGCTAAATTGCCTGTAGTGCCCAGGGATGTGTATTTTAGACAGGGTTAATGATGGGAAATGCAGGGTTACATGGATAGAGTAGGGGGGCAGGTCCGGGGTGGAAACTGTTCCGAGGGTCATTGTGGACATGATGGATGCAATGTCCTGCTTCTGCACTGTAGAGATAAAAGTGACAAGAAGTTTGCTCTATACAAACGCCCAGTGGGCATCTATCTGATCCACTCTCCTCTAGGCTTTGTATGTTTCAATAACATCACCTCTCATTCCAAGAGTAACCTGTTAAAGCCTTCATAATATAAGACCCTCTTCCCTGGAATACATGAAGTGAAACATCACCGAACTGCTTCTAATGTAATTATATCCTTTCTCAGGTCAGGAGACAAAAATAATCTCTCACACAGATGAGGTTAATTTTTGTTTTCTCAGTGAGTATTTGGAACTCTCTTCCCCGCAGTGCATTAGAGGCAGAGATATTGAATATGTTTGAGGCACAGACAGAAGGTTCATAAATAACAACGGAGTCAAGGATTATCGGAGAATGGCAGGAATGTGCAGTGTTGGGGAAATACTGACAGTGGGACAAAATCACACTGCTCCAGAACATCCAGAAATATAATGCAAAATAAAATGATAATATCGATAAAATGTTAATGGGAAATCCAAGATAGTGGTGATTAGGAAGGTCTGCTTTGTCGGTCTCTGCATCACAGCACAGGAAAAGTGGTTCGCTACCCCACCTCATTCCAGCAATTTACTTAAAATCGAAACCTAAAAGATTAATAGAATCTTGACTGATCCCGGTTTGTCAAGTGGCAATGACAAAATACGGGAAAGGATCGAATAACTCCCAACACGCGGTGGACCCGTCAGAAGCATCGAGCATACCTGAGGCCGCAGCTGCAACGTTCGATAGACCCAGTTGCTCACCAGGCCTTGGTCACTGACTTCACCAAGTTACGTGAAATGATTGAAGCCATGATTGAAGAAAGGTTCAGCCGTGGCTAGAACCATTACGACTCTCAGACGCTCTCCAAAAACATAAGCAGCAACTTGACAGCCTTGGAAACAGAACAGACGATTTCAAGCGCCGAACTGCAATGGCCGAGATTGTGATCGATTCCTCTCGGGAGAGGATCGTGACCCTTGAAAAACAAGTCCGTACTTTAACTGAACATGATGACGACCTCGAGAACAGGGGCAGGTGGTCAGTCAGTCAGTATTTTTCGAGATCCGGGTGCAGCGATTCCTTCACTTTGAGACGGAAGAGGGACGGATGAAGACTGAGACAGTTCATCGGGTTACGGTGCACAGGTCAGGCTCAGCAGCGCTCTCGCCCTGTCCATGTGCGGTTACATAGTTATGGGATTAACATAGACTAATGGAAGCTTCCAGAACCCAGGGGAAAGATCTAATGGCTTTAATTCAAGGGTTCCAAGATTAAGTCCTTTTGGGACTTTTCAGCGGCGGTGATTCAGATAAAAAAATCATTTGATGATATAGAACATAGAACATTACAGCGCAGTACAGGCCCTTAGGCCTTCGATGTTGCGCCGACCTGTCATACCAATCTGAAGCCCATCTAACCTAAACTATTCCATTTACGTCCATATGCCTGTCCAATGATGACTTAAATGTACTTAAAGTTGGCGAATCCACTACCGTTCCAGGTAAAGCATTCCATTCCATTAGTAACGCTCTGAGTAAAGAACCTACCTCTGACATCTGTCCTATATCTATCACCCCTCAATTTAAAGCTATGCCCCTTCAGGGTCGCCGTCACCATTCTTGGAAATGGTGTCTTCCTGTCCACCCGATCTAACCCTCTAATTGTCTTATATGTCTCTATTATGTCTCCTCTCAACCTTCTTCTCTCTAACGAAAACAGCCTCATGTCCCTCAGCCTTTCCTCTTAAGACCTTCCCTCCATACCAGGCAACATCCTAGTAAATCACCTCTGCATCCTTTCCACTGCTTCCACATCCTTCTTATAATGCGATGACCAGAACTGTGCACAATACTCCAAGTGCGGCCGCACCAGAATTTTTTTACAGCTATAGCACAACCACATGGTTCGAGAACTCGATCCCTCTATTAATAAAAGCTAAAACACTGTATGCGTTCTTAACAACCCTGTCAACCTGGGTGGCAACTTTCAAGGATCTGTGCACCTGGACACCGAGGTCTCTCTGCTCATCTACACGACCAAGAAACTTACCATTAGTCCAGTACTTTGCATTCCGGTTACTCTGACCAAAGTGAATCACCTCACACTTGTCCGCATTAAATTCCATTTGCCACCTCTCAGCCCAGCTCTGCAGCTTATCAAAGTCTCTCTGTAACCTATAACATCTTTCGTCACTATCCACAAATCCACCGACCTAAGTGTCATCTGCAAATTTACTATCACACCCTTCTACGCCCTCATCCAGGTCGGTTGTAAAAATGACGAACAGCGGTGGACCCAGCACCGACCCTTGCGGTACACCACTGGTAACTGGACTCCAGGATGAACATTTCCCATCAACCACCATCCTCTGTCTTCCTTCAGCGAGCCAATTACTGATCCAAACTGCTATATCTCCCACAATCCCATTCCTCCGCATTTTGTACTATAGCCGACTGTGCGGAACCTTATCGAACCTTATCGAACACCTTGCTGAAATCCATATACACCACATCAGCCGGTTTACTCTCATCTACCCGTTTGATCACCTTCACAAAGAACTCAATAAGGTTTGTGAGGCATAACCTACCCTTCAGAAAACCGTGTTGACTATCCATAATCAAATTATTATTTCCTAGATGATTATAAATCCTATCTCTTATAAACTTTTCCAACACTTTACCAACAACTGAAGTAAGGTTCACTGATCTATAATTACCAGGATTGTTTGTATTGCCCTTCTTGAGCAGGGGAACCACGTTTGCTATCCTCCAGTCTTCTGGCACTATTCCTGTAGACAATGACGATTTAAAGATCAACGCCAAAGGATCGACAATCTCCTCCCTGGCTTGCCAGAGGATACTAGGATAAATCCTATCCAGCTCAGGGGACTATCGTTGATTGGCCCTAATCTTACTCTCGTCATTCTTTTATTCCTTAAATACCTATAGAAAGCCTTAGGGTTTACCCTGATCCTATCCGCCAACAATTTCTCATGTCTCCTCCTGGCTCTTCTAAGCTCTCTCTTTAGGTCTTTCCTGGCAACTTTGTAACCCTCAAGCGCCCTAATTGAGCCTTCACATCTCATCCTAACATAAGCCTTTTTCTTCTTCATGACCAGAGATTCCACTTCCTTCGTAAAGCACAGCTCCCGCGCTCTACACCTTCCTCCCTGCCTGACAGGTACACACTTATCTAGGACACACAGTAGTATTTTCTTCAATAAACTCCACATTTCTCATGTGCCTATCCCCTGCAGTTTCCTTCTCCATGCTATGCTTCCTAAGTCTTGCCTAATCGAGTCGTAATTGCCTTTCCCCCAACTGTAACTCTTGCCCAATGGTATACACCTATCCCTTTCTAATACTAATGTAATCATAACAGAATTGTGATCGCTTTCACCAAAGTGATCACCTACTTCCAAGTCTAACACCTATCAAGAGAAGAGTAAGGGAACTCGGGATTCAGTATTCCCTTTGGTACCCAACGGTTCTCCATATTGCATTTATTGGATCCATGAACTCGTCTGACTCTGCAGAAAAAGCAAAAACTTTGTGGACATTTTAAATTCCCCTATCGATTTTGTTTCATTTTTTTGATTTTTTATATGTTTAGTTCTGGAAAGTTTTGAGAGCTTGTCCATTATAGCAGTGTTAGTTTGTGTAGTTTTTAAGCTCTATAAGACTTTGTTTTTTCATGATCAGTCATTCGAGTTCTTCCTCTCTCGAGTTCAAATGTTGCTACAGTGTGTTCTGGATAATGATGTGCTTAAATGGTGTACCTGGAACATTAATGGGAGCCATTGGCCAATCACAAGGTAAAAAAATAGATTCTAGTCTTAAATAAGGGAGGGTGGATGTTGTCCTATTGCAGGAGATGCACCTTGATGACAACCAACATTTGACGTTACAGCAGGGCTGGTTTGATTGGGTTTATTTCTCGTCTCTTAAGACTAGGAGTAGGGGAGAAGCCATCCTGGATAAGAAGAATCTTCCTTTTAAATTATTTGACACTCACGGGAGGATCATAATCCCCAAAGCCTTGAACTATGGTAAATAATCCAATATTTTGAATGGTAATTGCGACGCCCCACATCCCCGGCGCACACTCTTAAAAAACTGGTCAATGCATTTTCCAAATTCAGTTATCTTGCATCATCGTAGAAGGAGGTTTCAACAGTCTTATGGACCCCACGGTGGCCAGAATGTCCAAAGGTCTCCAGTACCCTCGTTATAATGTAAGCAATTAGTGAACTTGTGTGCAGAACTCGAGCTGGTGGATGTCTGGAGGCAGATATACCTCACAAGTAGGGATTTTATTTTCTCCTTTAACCCGCAGAAATGCCACACGAGGGTTGATCTCTTCCCCATCCCTGCAACAATCTTAGATGCGGTAGCATTCTGCACAATTGGGAATATTACCATTTCTGACCATGAAGCAGTATATTTATTGATTAAGATTAAGGGCAATATGACAGATTCGAGACATCGGCGAATGTATCCCTTTATTCTTAAGGCTCGTTAGTTCATTGAGTATTTTTGTAATAAATTCAGATCTTACTTAGCCATTAATTCAGATTCAGCCTTTTAACCATCCATTCTATGGGAAATTGCTAAGGCTTATGCCAAGGGAATAATTATTCCTGAGGATGCAGCAGAAGGGGGAGCAGGAACGCTGGCTGAGGCACAGCTGAGGGCAGCCGAGTGGGCATCCTGTGATAGACCCTCAGTGGCTAAGCTGCAGAGGATCACAACGCTTCGGTCTACAGTGAATTCCACGGTCACACAGATAGCCAAGAAGGAACTTACTTTTGCAAAACAAAGGCTGTTTGAACATGGTGATAAGCCGAGCAAGTATTTAGTCTATCTTGCCAGGATTTCGAGCGCCTCAAAGCCATTACTTCAATTAGAGAAGGTACTGGGATCCTTACCTTCAATTCCAAAATGATTAATGCAGCCTGTCCAAGATTTTTCTCCGAATTATTTCAGACTGAACATTGTGAGGATAGATGTATTAAGATGGAGTCATTTTTCAAGAACCTTGGTCTTCCAGGAGTAACCCCTGAATAAGTGTTGTGTCTTAATGCACCATTGTCAGCGCAAGAGGGTGTGAAGCAGTTTCAGAATGTAAAGGCGCACGTTCCTGACGGATTTCCAAGTGAATTTTATAAATAATTTATAAACCTATTGTTAGGGCTGATGTTTAACATGTCCTGTCACTCATACAGTCACGAACCCCTCCCACCATCCTTAAGAGAGGCTCATATCTCTCTGATGCTGAAGAAAGGAAGACCCTGGAGGATTGTGCTTCTTAAACGCCAATCTCGCTTTTAAATGTTGGTCTCAAAATCCTATCTGAGACCCGTGCATTAAGGCTGGAAACTTTGCTGCCTTCCGTTGCCAAAGAGGACCGAACAGGCTTTATAAAGGGCCACAGATCTTCCTACAATGTTACTCAATATGAACCAAGAGTGTCAACAGCAACCTGATCTCTTTAGATGAGAAAAGGCGTTTGATTGGGTTGAGTACCGTATCTCTTCTGTACGTTAGAATGGTTTGGTCTATGCAAAGTTTTTATCAAGTGGGTGAGGGTCCTTTACCGTGATCCTCTGGCTGCGGTTCTCACTAATGCTGTGCCAACCAGTAATATAAATATTTCTCCAAACAGCCGACAAGGTTGACCCCTTTCACCATTGTTGGTTACGTTGGGGATTGAGCCACCGGCGGAGGCCATCCATAGGGATGCCAACACATCTACCCCAGAATTGGGATAAAAGTCACGGAAAATTACTTTTTATGCAGATGAGGTTCTTATGTTTTTTGTCAAATTCCGCAATTTCGGTAGTCCATGTGATGCAATGCACTTGTTGCCTTTCTGGGCGATAAGATTAATTTTACATGCCTATGGAAGTTCTCAGGGAAATGCCTGATACTGAGGCCAAATCCTGGTTTCCTTTTAAATGGTCACGGGGGTGGTTTCCCTATTTCAGTATATTCTTTACATCTGTCTTTGCTCAGTTATTTAACGTGAACTATATCCATTTGTTTAACAAAATTAAACAAGACCTTCAAAGATGGGAGGCATTTCCAATATCCTGGCTAGGTCGGATAGCAGTTATTAAAATGAATGTCCTTCCTCATTTCCTACACCCCATGTGAATGCTTACTTTGATGTTTCCCAGGCAGCTGAGTTGCGTGGACTTCACGGTGGCACCGTGGTTAGCACTGCTGCCTCACAGCACCAGTAAGCATAGTTCACTTCCCACCTCAGGTGACTGACTGCATGGAGTTTGCACATTCTCCGGGTGCTTCGGTTTCCTCCCACAGTCCAAAAATGTGCAGGTTAGGTGAATGGGCCATGTCAAATTACCCGTAGTGTTAGGTGCAGGGAAAAATGTAGGGGAGTGGGTTGTGCTTCGGCGGGCCAGTGTCGACTTGTTGGGCCGAAGGGCCTGTTTTCACACTGTAAGTGATCTAATCTAAGATGTTTGTTAGAAAAGGAATAGCTGGTTTAGCTCTTTTATTTAGCACCGTAAGCGATTCTTTATCAAGCTAACAAAATTACAACTGTCCCACAGATTGTGGGGAATAGATCTCCACGATTAAAAACAATCAATTAAGTTTTTTTATAGTATGTTAGTGCCCGGGCCGCTGAGGTCTCGGCATCAATATGGCTAGACGTTGCGCCCTCTCAGAAAAAGTGAACCCTTATTAGACTTAGACTTAGACTTACAGTGTGGAAACAGGCCCTTCGGCCCAACAAGTCCACACCGACCCGCCGAAGCGCAACCCACCCATACCCTTACATTTACCCCTTACCTAACACTACGGGCAATTTAGCATGGCCAATTCACCTGACCCGCACATCTTTGTGACTGTGGGAGGAAACCGGAGCACCCGGAGGAAACCCACGCAGACACGGGGAGAACGTGCAAACTCCACACAGTCAGTCGCCAGAGTCGGGAATTGAACCCAGGTCTCTGGTGCTGTGAGGCAGCAGTGCTAACCACTGTGCCACCGTGCCGCCCACTCTGTTGTTCTTAGATAAAATGACATTTATGGAATATTGTCATAATCTAATGATGATCAATAATGTTAAAACTTGAAGGACAATGCGTCAGATCGAGGGCAATACAGCCACAACCATGTTTCTTCCCCTTATAATTGATATATCGGATTGTCAACCGGCGATGATGGATTCCAGATTTAAACTGTGGGCAGCGAGGGGGGTACCTTGTTTGGGTGATTTAGAATTAGTAGAATCCCTACAGCGTGGAAACAGATCATTGGACCCAGCAAGTCCACTTCAATCCTCTGAAGAATAACCCACCCAGACCCATTCCCCTACCATACTATATTTACCCTGACTAATGCCCCAAATTACAGATCCTGGAACACTATGAGCGATTTAGCAATGGCCAATTCATCTAACTTGCACATCTTTGTGACTGTGGGAGGAAACCTACGCAGACACAGTTGAGAATATACTAACTCCTCACAGCCAATCACACAAGGCTGGAACCAAACCCGTGACCCTGGTGTTGTGAGTCAGCAGTGCAAACCACTGAGCCACCACGAGTTACTTGAGGGCGAAACAATAATATCATTTGATCAAATAACTCGTCAGTATGGACTACCTAGTAGAGACTTCTGTTGGTTTTTATTTAGATTAGAGATTTGATTTAAAAAATACTTTTAACTGACACTTATTGATCCGAGACAGAAAGTGGGTTCTTTTTGCTAAGGATGCACTCTTTGTCAGTGCCCTTTATCATTAGTTGGAGAGTGTCCCATCAGACATGACTGTGCAGCTTCGTGACGTCTGTGTGACAGAGTTGGGGGTTTAGATCTCTTTGGAGACATGGGAGGATATTAATGAAAATACTCGAAGGCTTTTGATCTGAAATAGGACACATTCCATGCAGTTGAAAATTCTTCATAAGGTCTATCTAACACCAGGGTTTCTCTCAAAATTCAAAGTGGGATTATCTTCAGCATGTCCTAAATGCAGAATGACTACAGGCACTCTTACTCATTGCATGTGGTCCTGCTGGAGGCTTCGTATATATTGGAGCACTGTGTTAGATGTGGTAGAGTGGGTCTTCGGGACCAAATTGGAGATGGACTCGGTTTCTCTTTTCCTGGGCCTGCCCAGAGTATCTTACGCAGATGCACATGGGGAAAAAAAGTATATCCTTACTTTCTGTGCTAGGAAATAATATTCTGTTGTGTTGGATGTCTGAAACTCCCAGGGTTTATTGGGTCTTTGTAAGCTCATCATGGAGAATGTCCTTTTGGACTTTCTCACCAGTATTGTTAACTAAAAAAACAGAGATTAATATTAATCATAGAGTCATAGAGATGTACAGCATGGAAACAGAAACTTCGTTCAAACCCACCCATGCCACCACCTTTCCCAAACCAATCTAGTCCCACCTGCCAGCACTCGGCCCATAACCCTCCAAACCCTTCCTATTCATATATCCATCCAAATGCCTCTTAAATGTTGCACTTGTATCAGCCTCCCCCACTTCACCTGGCAGTTCATTCCATACACGTATCATCGTCTGTGTGAAATAGTTGCTCCGTAGATGTCTTTTATATCTTATCCCTCTCACCCTAAACCTATGCCCTCCACTTCTAGAGTCCCTGACCCCAGGGAAAAGACTTTACCTATTTACCCTATCCATGCCCCATATACTTTTGTAAACCACAATAATGCCACCCCTCAGCATCTGACGCTCCCGCGAAAACGACCCCAACCTATTCAGCCTCTCTCTGCAGCTCAAATCCTCCAATCCTGGCAACTACCTTGTAATTCTTTTCTAAACCCTTTCAAGTTTCACAACATCTTTCCGATAGGAAGACGAGCAGAATTGTACACAATATTCCAACAGTGGCCTAACCAATGTCCTGTACAGCTGCAACATGATCTTTCAACTCCTGTACTCAATACTCCAATAAAGGAAAGCATACCAAACGCCTTCTTCACTATCCTATCTACCTGCGACTCCACTTTCAAGGAGCTATGAACCTGCACTCCAAGGTCTCTTTGTTCAGCAAAACTCTCTGGGACCTTACCATTAAGTGTGTAAGTCCTGCTAAGATTTCCTTTTCCAAAATGTAGCACCTCGCATTTATCTGAATTAAACTCCATCTGCCACTTCTCAGCCCATTGGCCCAACTGGTCAAGATCCTCTTGTAATCTGAGATGACCCTCCTCGCTGTTCACTGTACATCCAATTTTGGTGTCATCTGCAACTGTATCTCTTATGCTCGCATCCAAATCATTTATGTCAATGACAAAAAGTAGTGAACCCAGCACCGGTCCTTGTGGCACTGCACTGGTCAGAGTTTTCCAGTCTGAAAAACAATCCTCCACCACCACCCTCTGTCTTCTACCTTTGAGCCAGTTCTGTATCAAAATGACTCCTTTTCCCTGTATTCCATGAGACCTAACCTTGCTAATCAGTCTTCCATCGGGAACCTTATCGAACGCCTTACTGAAGTCCATATGGATTACATCGACCCCTCTGCCCTCATCAATCCTCTTTGGTATTTCCTCAAAAAACTCAATCAAGTTTGTGAGACATGATTTCCCATGCACAAAGCCATGTTGACTATTCCTAACCAGTCCTTGCCTTTCCAAATACACGCACATCCTGTCCCTCAGTATTCCTTCCAACAACCTGCCCACCACCCACATCAGGCTCGCTTTACTATAGTTCCCTGGCTTGTTCTTACCGCCCTTCTTAAACAGTCTTCTGGCACCTCACCTGTGACTATCCATATTACAAATATCTCAGCAAGAGGCCCAGCAATCACTTCTCTAGCTTCCCAGAGTGTTCTCGTGTACACCTGATCATGTCCTGGGGATTTATCCACCTTTAAGACATCCAGCACTTCCTCTTCTGTAACCTGGACAATTTACAAGATGTCACCATCCATTTCCCTACAGCCTATATCTTCCATATCCTTTTCCACAGTAAATACTGATGCAAAATACTCGTTTAGTACCTTGCCCACACTTCCTGTTTCAGGAAAAATATTTTGTTGTGTTGCATGTCTGAAAGGCCCCCAGGCCTGTTGGGTCGTTGTAAGCTCGTCATGGAGAATATCCCTTTGGACTTTCTCGCTAGCATGGTGCACCAAAAAGCAGAGATTTATATAAGATATGGCAATCATTTTTGGATTACCACAATGCAGGCTTATCTGCCATTCTAAAAAGGGCTTTTATGTAGCCATGACGATATTGTCTAATCAATCTAATATGAAGATTTGTGAACATGTGAATGTGTATCAGTTAATGGTCTCACAGAACAAGAGCTATATTTTGTTACTCTGAGCCGTATTATTTTTTATTATTTATTGTTTATTTTTGTTTTTCTTCTGTCCGTTAAGAGACTTTAAGTCGTTTTGTATGCACATGCACATGTGTGTAATTTTGTTCAGTGATTTGAGTTGTTTTGTTTTTTGTTTAATATAATAATAAAAATGTATTTTTCCATTAAAACATTGTTAAAAAATGTTAAAATGCTAACATTGTTAGAATAGAGTCCCAAAGTACTCTCATTAGAGAGACCACTCATGGTGGTTTACGCTGAAGGTCACCACACTTCGGGTGATGGGTTGAGGTTGAGAGAGCATCCCCTTCATGGTAATCTCTGTCAGTGTGGGGAATTGAACCTGCACTGGTGTCCTCCCTCTGCATCACAAACCAACCATCCAGCCAACTGAGTGAGAGACTGTCTAACTGTTACACACAGAATCAGTCACAAAGGGCAAGAGAAAAAATCATGACAAGGAAAAAGTTATATTTGAGATAACGGCTGAGGATAAAAACGTTCTCTGCTAGACATTGTAGTTTATAATGAGACAAGTGTTTGGAAGCTGTCTTTGGCTGAATACAATAAGATGAGACAAGTGAAATAACCAGAATGACTAATTGTGATTGGATATCGATAACCATAAAATAAGTGCATGTTTTTGATTGGTCTGTGGAAAGCATGCTGACTGCTGCATGAATTTATAAAGCAGATGAAACATATTGTTCGGAGATTCCGACCCCATGCAAAATGTCTTCTGGACGCATGCTGGAAGAAATCCGGGGTAAAAAACTTCTGAGCATCGTCTGCTCAGTAACAGGAAGCTGGCGGTTGAATGAATAAAAGCTCCTGTGACATGGAGCGGAGAGAACCATCAAATCACCATCGACCGTAATGAATTTTGGTGCATATTTGAAGCACTGAATGGCCTCATGATGGATTTTAATTGTGTGTGATTTGAAAAACGTACACCTCTACTCCATCCTCTTACGTGTTAAACACTGGGACACAGCTGTTTTCCTGAAATTGGGAATAAGTTGGAACATTATCTGGAACATTCCATAATTGGCATTCTCCAGAATATTCTATAACTGTGTGGGGGGCATTAGAAATGCAAGAGAGAAAGAGAGAGAAGATGATGCATGCAGTAGTGAGAGTGGTGGAGCATGAACCTTGTTCGGGGGAAGATGCTATAACAGATATACAGTGAGTGCGAGGGAGCAGAGAGAGTACAGTGACCCTTATCCCGACAAAGGGGGCAAGGTTATTGATGCTTGTCCTGTATTGCTGGGCATTTCTTCAGACAGCAGATACTGCACTGAGCTGGGTGGGGAGCTCAGACCATGCTCGGTGGGTATGGTGGTGTGGCCCCCTCTGGGAAGAGAATGGCCCCCTTCTGTACTAGCCCATCCACCAGGAGCTCCATGCCCCTGCAGACAAACCATGGTGTAATTGCCCCTTATCTTCCATGCTCGGGTAAACTGTGCAGGGCAGCTCCAAACTGAGAAAGGTCAACCGTGTGACAATTGGCTTTTTAGAGATGACATCATTGCCAGGAATCACAGAATATCCAGGGGCATCCAGGCGACTGTGAGTACCTCCAGTCATGATGGGTGGGAGAATCGGGCTGGCATTGTATGAGAGGGACACTGTGGAGTGGGGTGGGTAGGTGATGAGATGAGTTTGGTAAGATAGCACCAGGAAACCAGCTCGGCTCCGTGTTGCATGATACTACCGAAATGCCTTCATTTCAGCATTCTGAAACCTGTGAACATATCCTTCCATGACGTATTTTCTCAGTCTCCCCCACCCTGTCTCCACCCCAAAACACACTCACTTACAGTCATACTGCACGAGACTGCCAGTATGACTGACCATTTGGCCCAGCTGGTCCATGTCAACCAAAGTGTCCATCTATACTCACCCCATTTCCCTGCCCTTGCTCTGTATCCCTCTAATCCTTTCCTATCTGTGTATTTGTCCAAATGCCTTTTCAATGCTGTTATTGTACCCACCTTTACCACTTCCACTGGCAGCTCAGTCCATATGCGTGCCAGACTCTGTGTAAAAACGTTGCCCTTCAGGTTCCTTTTTATATATTTTTGCCTTTCCAAACATTCATGGGTGTCCTCCAGTCCTCGATTCCCCAACCTTAGGGAAAAAATGATGTATTTACCCCATGCACCCCCCTCATGATTTTATAAGAGTTACACTTCTATAAGAACCCTCTCAGTTTCCTACGCTGTAAGGAAATAAGTTCTAACTGTCCAACCTCTGCCTATAACTGAGAGCCTTTAGCTCAGGAAATATCTGTAAATTTCTTCTACACTCTTTCTCGTTCAATAATATCCTTTCTAGAGCAAGGTGAACAAAACTGAACACAATACTCCAAACTGCAGCCTTACCAACATCCTGAACAACAGGAACATAACATCCCAACATCTATACTCAATGCCCTGATGAAGGCCAGTGTACCCCAACAGCCTTCTTCACTGTCCTGTGTATCTGTGACTCAAATTTCAGACATCCGTGCACCTGATCTCTAAACTCCCTTTGTTCCACTACACTCCTTAAGACCCTCTCAATCATCATTAAACTCCAACCTGGATTTGACTTTCGATAATTCAAGATGTCACATTTATCTATATTAAACGCCATTTGCTATTTCTCAGCCCACTTCCTCAGCTGACCAGGGTACTGCTGCAATTTCTGATAACGTTCCTCACTGTAAATGATGCCTCCTAATTTAGAGTCATCTGAAAACTTACTAACCTTGCGCTGTGCACTCTGGTACAAATCATTGATATAGATAAAAACAGCAATGGGCCCATGAACGACCACTGAGGCACTCCACTAGTCACAGGTCTCCAGTCCGACAAGCATACCTCCACCATAGCCATTTGCTTCATAATATCAAGCCAATTGGGTCGCCAATTTGCCAGTTTACATTGGAGTCCATGCGATCTAACCTTCCAGAGCGGCCTACCATGTGGAACCTAATCAAAGGTCTTACTGAAATCCATATAGACTATGTCTACCACCCTGCCCTTGTCAACCTTTCTGGTCACTTCCTCAAAAACTCTAACAAAATGTGTAAGGCATGATCTGCCACGTACAAAGCCATGCTGACTGCTCCAAGTCAAACTCTGTCTTTCCAAATGCATGCACATCCTATCTCTCAGAACCTTCTCAAGTGGTTTACCGAAAACAGATGTGAAACTTACTGGTCTAAATTTCCCAGGCATTTATTTGCAGCCCTTCTTGAATAAGGGCATATTTGTTACCGCCCAGCCTTCCGGGTCCTTGGACCCTGAACTGTCTTCTCTCACCTCTTGCAGTGCTCTTGGATTTGTCTGGTCAGGACCAAGAGATTTATCTGAATGTAAGCATTCTAATATGTCCATTAGTACCATTAATGATATGGACTGTTCCAATATATGTCAATTAACGTCCCAAAGGTCACAGGTCTTCATGTCTTTCTTCATGATAAACACAGCGGGGGAATTGAGGAACTCGACCATCTCTTAAGGTTTTACACAAGCATGCCCATTTTGGATTGTAAGGCGTCCTATTCTCTCTCTCTGATTGTTCTTTTTCTTTACTATACTGAATTTGGATTCACACCAATCTGCTCAGCCAAGGCCATCCCATACCCCCTTTTGACCTTGCTGATTTCCTTCTTCAGTAAACTCCTCTATCCCCTGTGTACCTCTCAGGATTCCCTTGGTCCCAGCTGCCTGTACCTGAGCCACGCCTCCTTTTTTTGCTGGTCAGAGCCGCAACATCGCTTGTCATCCAGGGTTCTCTCTTCCAACCTCACTTTCCCTTCACCCTCACAGGAACATGTACACCTTGAACTCGAACTATCTCACTTTTGAAGCCCGCCCCATTGCTCGGGATCATTTTACCTGAAAACAAACTACTCCAATCATCTCCTGAAATCCCCTGTCTAATTTCAACAAAATACGCCTTACCCCAACTTAGAACTTGAATCCGTGAACCAATATTGTCCCTACCATAACTATTTTAAATTTAATAAAGTTCTAGTCACTTTTCGCAAAATTCTCCCCCACTTTACCTCCGTCACCTATCCTACCCCTATTTCCCAACAGTAGGTCGAGTTTGTCCCTTCCCCATTCGGACCCTCTATATATTGCTTGTGGAAACTGTCCTGAACACACTTAACAAATTACGTTCTATCTAAGTTCTTAACCTTCTGTAAGTCCCAGTCTATGTTAGGAAAACTAAAATCAACTATTATGACAACCCTATTGCTCCTGCAAGTCTCGCCAGTCTCCCTGCATATTTGTTCCTCTAATTCCCATTGATTATTTAGAGGCTTATAATGCAACCACTATAACATCACCATCCCGCTCTTACTTCTTTGCCAGTTCACAAAACCTCATTGGATATTATCTCAGTTATTTCATCATTAAATACTAGAGTGATACGCGCCTTTATCAGAACTATTGGTATTTAAATTGTTTCCATTTACATCTCTTCCTCGCAGTGATTTTCACATTCTGCGCATCCCTTGTCAAGGTACAGTGGGGATATGGAGCTGTAAATGGATGGGAACTGCACACCCTGTCAGTTCCTAAATTGGCTGCAAGTTTCCCCACACTGGGTAATGATCTGACACAGTGTTACTGAACAATGCAATAGCCTGGTCTTATATATGAATGAACCAGTGCGGACTGCACAGCTCCCCACGCTGGATATTTAGTCCAGGATTATAGATCAAGCATTGGTGTGGGCTGCACAGAGTTCCATTCTGGGTATTGCTGGGTTGCATTCAGCAGTACACTAGCCGGATCTACACAGTGCTCCATCCAGAATATGTAATGGATGGGGTGGTTATGTGAGTTGGATTGCGAATGTGAGAGAAGTAAACATCTGGCAATACCTTTATTTTGAGTTTTCATTCTTGTGATTGGACCTTTCAAAGCCTGACTCATCCTATTAGACCCATCCCTCTGGATGAGTCATGGTGAGTGTTGTTGCAGCATCTGAGTCTCCATAACCAACGAAAGGAGCAGACGCTGCAGAGAGGGGGGTCTCCGTAAAATGGAATGTGGGAATCACAATCAGATCAGCCGTGGTCTTTGTGAATGGGGGGGGGGGGGGGGCAGGTTTGAATGGACCACCAATGCAATTTATTCATATATTTCTGTTTGTTCCAATAAAACTCCCCTTCTCTCCCAGTGTGCCATACTGGTGGGGACTGAGTCACCTCCTCTTGTTCCTGCGTAACACGATCCTCGGGACTCACTAGTCTCCAGAGTTCCCCGTGTCCCAGTTTCGAGCTCTGAGTGACTCCCTCCTGTCCCTGTGTCCCAGTCTCAAGCAGCTGAGCGACTGCCTCCTGATCCAAGGTTTGCGAAAGTAGATGTCCTCCTCCTGCTACTGACGACCAGGCTCCAATCTCTCTGTGCTCACCTGCTGCTCCTGTGGAATGGATTTGAGGGACTGAATGGCCTGTTCACATTCCTTACAGCTTCTCTTGACTAAAAGCCTTTCTCCTGTTTCTGTAAAACACCTTTAAAATCTGAATGATGTATTTTTATGTTTTACTCACAGTAATTGAGCAAACAAGCTGACTGGCAGAATTCAGAACTGAATAGCCTCCTCCTGTTCCTGTGTGAGACACTCAAGAGGCAACAGAGTCTCAGTGATGTACAGCACCGACCAACTATCCTAAATAAATCTCGTCCCCCTTGCCAGTACTTGGCCCATCTCCCTCTACACACTTCCCATACATGTATCCATCCAAATGCCTTCTAAATGTTGTAACTGTACCTGTCTCCACCACCTCTTTTGGCTGATCCATCCATACACACAGCAGTCTCTGTGTGAAAATGTTATCCCTCATGTCCCTTTTTAAATCTTTCTCCTCTCACCTTAAACCTTTGTCCTGTAATTTTGGACTCGCCTATCCTGGGTAAAAGACGTTGACTGTTTACCTTATCTATGCCCCTCATGATTTTATAAACCTCTTTAACGTCACCCCTCAGCCTCAAAACTTGAAAATAGCCCCAGCCTATTCAAACTCTCCCTGAAACTCTAACCCTCCAACACCTGCAACATTCTTTTAAATCGCTTCTGCACCCTTTCAAGTTTGACAACATCTTTCCGACAGCAGGGAGACCAGAATTAAAGGCAATATTACAAAAGTGGCCAAACCAATGCCCTGTACAGATGTAACATGTCTTGCAAACGTTTAGACTCAAAGCACGCACCAGCAAAGGGAAGTCACGATGTGCCTTCTTCACCACGCTGTCTACCTGTGACGGCACTTTCAAGGAACGGAGAACCTGCATCACAAGGTGACACAGTAGCTCAGCAACTAGCATTGCTACCTTCGAGCGCAGCGATTTAGGTTTATTTCCATCCTTGAATGACAGCCTGTATGGAGTTTGCACATTCTCCCCTTGTCTGCGTGCGTTTCCTCCGGATGTTATGTTTCCCTCTGCAAGTATAAAGATATACAGATAATGGTAGATTGGCCATGCTAAAGTGCCCAGGAATGTTCAGGCGAAGTGGATTAGCCATGGGAAATGCAGGATCAGAGGTTTAGGATAGGGGTTTGTCCAGTGGGATACTGTTTAGAGGTTCGGTGTGGCCTCGATGGGCTGAATAGGCTGTTTCCTCACTGTAGGGATTCGATAATTTCGATGGAGTTCTCCCTGATTGGCAGATTTCGACAGGACCCTACCTATATGTCTTGCCCTGATTTGTCTTGCCAAAATGCAACATCTCACATTTAACTAAAATAAACTCCATCTGCCACTCCTCGGTTCACCTCAACAAGGTCCCATTATAGCCTGAGAGATCATTCTTCGCTGTCGACTACACCAACAAATTTGGTATTATCTACAAACTTACTGATCATACATCATATACTCAAATGCAAATTATTTGTATTAGTGACAAAAAGGCAGTGGACCCACTATTGATCTTTGCGGCACGCCACTGGTCACAGGTCTCCAAGTTTAATGAACAAATGCCCACTGTCATGCCCTGTCTCCAATATTCAAGAAAATGTTGGATCTAAATGGCGAACTCTCCCTGGATCCCAGGCAGTCTGACCTTGCTAATCAGTCTACCATGTAGAATATTTTGGTTTTATTACTGAATTCCATAAAGACAACATTACTGTCCTGCCTTCATTAAACATCTTCATCACTTCCTCAAAAAAATTCCACCGAGTCAGTGAGACATGATCTCCAAAGTCTTCTTCAGTCCTTGTCTTTCCAAATGCATAAAAATCCTTTTCCTCGAAATCTCCTCCAACAATTTAATCACCATTAACGTCAGGCTCATCGATCTATAGTTACCTGTTTTTTCCTTACTTTCTTAAATAATAACACTGTGTTAGCAGCCCTCCAGTCTTTTGGCACCTCACCTGTGGAAATCAATGTTACAAATATATCAGCAAAATGCTGAGCAATCTCTTTCCTAGCTTCCCACAAATGTCTGAGATACAACTGCTCAGGTTCCAGGGATTTGTTCACCTTTATGTGTTTTAAAATGTCCAACACCTCCTTGTAATATAGACACTTTTCAAGATATCACTATATATTTCTTCATTTTCTCGCTCTTGTAACCTCCTCCACATTAAATACTGAGGAGAAATACTTGTTTCGTATCCCTCCAACCTATGTATATGTGGTTTCATACATCGGTAGCATGATTGATCTTTAAGGGGCCATGTTCTCTCCCGTGTTAATCTTTTGCCATAAAAGGATGTATAGACTTTCTTCAATGCCTCATTAACCCTATTTCTAAAGCCATCCCTTGTCCTCATTTTTTCTGGCCCAGTTTCCTCATTGACTATACATTTGCTGCCCGTATACACCTCTAGGGATTCACTTGATCTCAGCTCTGTTTACCTGACATATGCCTCCATCCTTACCTTGACCAGAGCATCATTATATCTAGCCATCCAGCACTCCCTGCACCCACCAGCCTTGCCCATCTCACTAATGGGAACACGTTGGCTCTGGACTCTCTGAAACCCAGTTTAATAGCCTTGCATTTTCGAACCATCCCTTTACCTGTGAATAGGGTATTCCAATCAGCCTTTCACAGGGCTCGCCTAACACTTTCAAAATTGGCTTTTTTAAAAGTTAGAACTTTAATATTTACATTAGGTCTTTCCTATTCCACAACTAGTTTGAAACTAATATTTATGCGTAACAGACTTGAAAGTTAAATGAACACTTCCTGCCCCTCTGGAACATTTGAGAGGCTGAATGGCCTCCTCATGTCCCAGTGTAACAGACCCGAGGCATTAAATGACACAGCAACCTCTGGATTACGAACAGCCGGTAAACTGTATCTGATGGAGGTCCATTCCTTCTCAGTTACAGAAACACAGAGAACACAATATACTCCAGATGCCCTCTCAGTAACACCTCATACAACTGCAGCAACACATCTCTTCGTTTTGAATGATTCTGTTGGCAAAATGTGCCAATATTCTAGATTTCCACCTTTTCAAGTAACAACAGGCTAATATGGGCTGAATGGCCTTCTCTTATCCCTCTGTAAGAGGCCCATAGGGACAGAATTGCTTCGGCCTGTTACTGAGCAGCAGTCTCAACGCTCTGCCTCAAGGTTATGAAAGGATTTGACAACAGGACATTAAAACCAGGAGTATCCTCACACTGGTCAATAAGTACCGTACTTTGTGTTGAGGTATCTCGAAACTTACCCACCCGCGTTTTCTTTATGCAGCCGATCTGTTATTTTATAATTGCTTCCTTTCATAAACAGAGCGGAACATATATAGTGTAGTGTCTCGTTAATACTCTCATATGCAAGTTAAAAAAAAATTTAAAAGGTTTAAAGATTTATGGTCCATCCCTCAGCAACCCTCATCCATTCCATCCAAACCCAGTAAATGTTCTGTTTTATAGTGATATGAAAAGTGATGTGTGGAACTGGTTAACTGAGCCTGTTTGTTTAGTCATGATTTGGAGATGCCGGTGTTGGACTGGGGTGTACAAACTTAAAAATCACACAACACCAGGATATAATCCAACAGGTTTAATTGGAAGGACATTAGCTTTCGGAGCGTCACTCCTTCATCAGGTGATAGTGGAGGACACACTTCTATGGCACAGAATTTATAGCAAAACTTTACAGGGTGATGTAACTGAAATTATACATTGAAAAATACCTTGATTGTCTGTTGGGTCTTTCATCTGTTCGAATACCATGGTAGTTTCATTTCTTTCATGTGTAAAGCACAAAACCTTTTTCTTTTAAAGTTGTATTCTCAGGTTAGCTGTAACAGTGAGTGATAGCTAGACAATATGTTGAAGATGTTAGCCCCCTGTGTTCTATGTCTATACCATGATGTTTAGATTGATTCTAATCTGAAAAGTGAGATAATACAGTTTTACATGAATTCATGCAGTTTTTGAGCTCAGAGATTTACATGAATTCATGTAGTTTTTGAGCGAAGTACAATGTAACTCTGCAAGTACAAATTCACCCCACAAAATATGTGTGTGCATGTGGGTCTTCGTCTGTGTGTGTGTGTGCGTGTGTGTGTGTTTGTCTTGGTTGGGTGTTTGTGAGTTTGAGAGGGAGTGTATATGTGTGTGAGTGATGCAGAGTTTCTTAAGTCTGTGAGGGGGTGCATGTGTGAGTGTGGGAGTGTGTGTGCGTGGCTCGGGTGGGGGGGTTGAGAATCAGAGAGAGAGAGAGCGTGTATATGTGTGTGCATGAGTGCAGAGTGGTCTAAATCTCTGATCGGATGCCTGTCTGAGTGTGGGTGTCTGTAAGGGTGTGTGTGAGTGTCTGTGTGCGTGTCTGTGTACATATGTGTCCATATGCATGTGTGTGTATAGGAGTGTCTGTGCGTGTGTGTGTGTGTATGTACAGTGCAATGGTGGTCACCTGTAATGTGGTGTGAACTCAATGTCCCGGTTGAGGCCCTCCCTATGGGTCCCGAAATTCGTTATCAGCCTCTGCTCAGCCACTGTTCGCTGCTGCCTGTCCCGAAGTCCACATTGAAGGATGGTCACCAGAAGGTCCGAGGTTTATTGTCCTGGACCACTGAAGTATTCCCCAACTGGAAGGGAACACTCCTGTCTGTTGATTGTTGTGCGGTGCCCATTCATTCATTGTTGTAGCCTTTGCTCAGTTTCCCAGTGTTTGTTCAGTGCCTGTGCTTAATGCCAATCTCCATGGATTCTAATGATCCCAGTGGAGGGTTTCCATCTTTTAATGATAAATGGGCGCCTTTCAATGTGTTATCCCATAACATGAGTGGGAGCATCACCGACAGCACTGACAGTTACCAGCAGATTTAGAGAGAGGGGGCGGAGAGATCCAAATCTAAGAACATTAGATTGGAATATTCCAAAAATGTATCCGAATCTGGGGACATTAGACTGGCATGTTCCAAACATAGACAGGAGTTTATCTGATTATGTTTGGTATCTTTTTGTATTTTATTGGTGGTCATTATCATTGCGGATCTATTCCGCTCTTCTCATTATTCAACATTTTTATTGTCCTTTCCTGGCTATCGTTGGTAAATGTCACTGTCCAGATTTGTTTTTCTATAAACCGGTTATGACTGTATTACTGTTCCTTCATATCGTCTCCACTTCTTGTCACTATTATTGTTCCTGTTGAAAATCTCAATCCAGATATTCACTCTACAGGCCCCTACTAACTACATCAAGGAAGGTGTTCAATTACTGTCTCCCTCTCTGCTCTGGCAGTGTTACTCATGGGTCTCTATGTTGACCTACTCAGTTTCAGCGGAGAACTACAATTTATTGTATCATTGCCTTTGGTATTTAAATATTAACAGCATGGAGGTCACTCTCTACTGTTCTGGTTACAAACTCCACTTCCATCCCATCCCTGGCTAATATCTGCTGCAGAAGCAGACAAGTCACAACTGTGGGAGATCCCTTGACTATGAGCTGATTCCTGACACCATACCCTGACCATTTCTAACTTGAAAAACTCACCACCCCAGAATATATCTCACTGGTTTATTCCATCTGCTGTTTGAACCTTGAGCTATGAAATACCGTCTTAATGAAGTTAATAATCTGCTGCTGACGCTCCCGGCTTCAAACCTGCCAAAGGAAAGCTGATTCGAACTCACGCCAAACTCCCATCCATCTGCCATTCATGTGCACGCCGATGTATATTGCTATTGTGTCTGATGTTGACTTTATTTTAACATTCTCAAACACTTTATCTCATCTGTCCATGAAACTTCTCTCATTCTCTCTCTGTTGATTAACAAAAAGCCTGTCAGTTGTTCGTATTTAAAATAATTTCTTCCATGTGCGTTCCTTCTCAAACAATGAGTTTCACATTCAACCACGCCAATCGCACACACACACACGCACTGTCCCTCAGTTTCTGATGAACACATACACGCAGCAAACCTTCCCATCGTAGGCAGTAATCTGTCGCGAGTATAGTTAACATATGATCGTAAAGTTTGCAATGCTCTCCATACTGGGCAGATAGTGCAGGTTACTGAGCAACACACTAGCATGGTCTGCACAGCCCTCCATGCTGGGCTGTCATCTTGTCCCAGTTTATGTTGTTTGTGATGTTCTGTAAAGTAGATTCAGAATTTGGTGTAACAAACTATTTCCGCTGATCTGACAATGCCTTTATTCAATGTTCTCATTCTTGTAATTTTGCTTTCGAAGATCTCACTTCTCAGGTCAATCCCACTGCCCTGTCTTTTTCCCCATATTTCTACAACATCTTTTCAATTAATTAACTGTCTGTTTCTGTCTTTAATGTGAATCTCTCTGTCCCTCTGTATCTTTCCCAGGCCTTGGGTTTTGGCTCTGTAGTATATCGAATGCTGGCATTGTGTAGCTCAGAAACAGTGAAATGGTGTGTGTCAGGCTGTTTTTCACTTCCCGGCATGTGATGGTCCATGGACAGGCGTGTTTCAGAAGTTATGAGACATATCCTTGTAACTTGGTCTGTGCCTGTGTTTGTCCCTCTCAGGTGATCTTGCGGTCAGGAACACGAGGAAGCCCCTTGAATAAAGGAACAGTCATTTAAATTATGTAGCAATGCTGTCACTTTTTTTTAAAGAAAAGGTTATTTTCTCCTTTTTTTAGTAAGAGGTCTTAAAGGCCAAAGAGCCGACTGAAAACGGCTCAACGATAAAACTTTTGAGGCTTTTATGTTTTTTTTAATAAATAGTAGTAACAATGGCCAGCTGGCACAGACCAGGCTTTATAGTTGTTTTCCTTGCAGATGTAACAGTTACCAGGTGCTTGGGTCCCAGGAGGGATGGAAGTTTTAATAAATTATCCCTAGCTGCTATTCTCTCCTAAACCTCACTAGATACTGTTTCCTCCTGGACTGGAGAACTGTATGCAAGAATGTATGTCTGAATGCTCATTTTTGCCAAGGGGTGTGTTTAGGTGATGTTAGTATATTGGAACAGTTCATTTGTAGCAGGGTCTGTGTCCATCATTCAGTTAAGGTTTCCAATAGCTAAGTTATTCTAAATTCCTCTTCATTTTGTATGGATTTTCATTAGAGTGTTTAAATATAGTGTGTTTTGCATAATGGTGAGTGGTTTGACGAGCGGAATCACATCTGGGACATCTAATTCCCATCGATCTTGTTATTAAGGAAAAGTTGGCATCCAAGCTACCTTCTTAAAATAGTTTGAGACAGTCTGGTTGGTCTATAGCAAACTGGGGACTTTTGTCTGGTTCGACATCGATAACACCAAATTGGGTTTAGAATTACAATCCCTACAGTGTGCTAACAGGCCATTCGACCCAACAGGTCCACACCGACCCTCCGAGGAGTAACCTACCCAGACCCATCGCTCTACCCTATTATGACACATTTACCCTGACTAAGGCACCTAACCCACACATCCCTGAAAACTATGAACAACTAAGCATGACCAATTCACCTGACATGCTCATCTTTGGATTGTGGGGGGAAACCAGAGCATCCAGAATAAGCTCATGCAGACACTGGAGAGTACGCACCAGGAGGCTATTGGGTTCAAAGGTTGCGTATGGTAGCTGTCAGTGTCTTTTGTTCCAGATATTGAACTTGGTTGGTTTAAACAGTGTTATGTGAATAAAGATTATTTCAGTCACTAAGAGTTTTCTGTGTGTGGAGGAAGTAAAGTTTTACAAAAGGTAATGGAGGCAAAGCTGTAGGAATTGGCAGACAAGCTGGAGTTGGGGTTGTGTTTGTCTGTGAGAAAATGAGAGATAATTGCAGCTATAGCTCAGCAATTACATTTGGAGGATCTGTCATCAGACTCTTTAGAAATGGCTCGAATTCAATTTCAAATGAGGCACCGTGAACATGAGAAGGAATTGAAACAGTTTGAATTATGATGAAAAGTATAAATAACAGAAAAGGACATGAAGAAGAGAAAGAGAAAAAGAGATGAAAAGCAGAGAGTTTCAACTTCAAAAGTTAGTAATTAGAGAGGAAAGTGGACATAGAAGGCAGTGATGAAGGTAGACTGTAGGCTGGATGAGGAGGTTAGTGAGGATGAGCAACCATATAGTAGCCAAAGGTCTGATGGGGATCTGTTTAGATACATCCAGGCATTATCTAATTTAGAGAGAATGATGGGGGAGCCTTTTTTAATTTCATTTGAGAAAGTGGCTAAACAAATGTAGTGCCCAGTGACCATGTGGATTTAGTTGATCCAAACAAAGCTGCTGGTATTTGCATTTCTATCAGAGGAGGTATCTGAGGAGTATGAGGAGATGTAGAAAGCCATCGGAAGTGCATGTGAGCTCGTGCCAGAAGGCAACAGACAGCGTTTCAGGAATCTAAAATAGCGTCCCTGGTTAAACGCACATTGACTTTGAAAGAATAAAAAAAAAATTTGAAAGGTGGGTAAGGGTATTAAAAACTGAGCAAACCAATGATATTCTTAGAGAGATTCTTATTTTGGAGAAGCTCAACAATTCACTTCTGGCAGTCGTGAGAACTCATGTGGAAGAGCAGAGAGTAACAATGCCAAGGTTAGAAGCTGAAATGGCAGCTGATGATGATTTAGTCCAGAAATCAAAGTTTGGTTTCTGTGAGGGGTTGAGAAGAATGTGCAAGATCTTCTTAAAACATATCCCTGTGAGAGTAAGGTTTATTGGCATAGGCCAGGAGAAGCCGGTAAAGAGGTTACAGCATTAAGAGGCACAAAAGCATGTAATTCTTTAATGCTGAAATATGAGGAGCTATGTCATTCAGAGGGACTATTGGAGAAATGAGAAGTGCTCCATTATGTAACGTGTGGTTGAAGCGTACAGTGGAAACATCAACAGGTTTATTCCACAATGGGGAAGGAGGCCTTGAGCTTGATGTTGGCATTACAACATTTCAGCTTTTAGTTTGTGAATAATATACCTGAGACAATTTTTTTTATCACTGATTGTGACCCCTTAAAGTTTTTGGAGAGGTTTGGGGAGAAAAATACCAGTCTGTTTCGATTGAGCTTATTATTGCTGCCATTCAATTTGAAATTATACAGGTGACAGGATGAGAAAACCTAAGTTTTGACACTTTGTGGAGACTTGGATGAAGAAAGACAAAGGCATTCTGTGGCAGGAGTAAAATGAATGAAATCTAATCTAGTTGTGAACATTTGTATGCTCACAGTCAACGTAATATATATGCATTTCAGTCTGCTAATAGAGGAAGGTTAGGAGGTCTAAAATTAATCCATTTTTGTATATTGATGGATCATTTTATTGATGGTGGAGTTGTGACTATACTATCGCTGTAAAAAGGTGATTTTCTCTTCGGTTTTGTTTTGAAGAGAGGTTTTAAAGGCAGAGGTGCGGAACTGCTGTCTGAAAGCAGTTTAAGTAAATAACTGAGAAAGACTTTAGGTTTCATTAAAACGGTGGTAACAATGGAAGGGCAGTGGCCAGCTCTCCCAGACCAGGTTTTCTCCTTTTGTTTTTAGCTGCAGCATTCAGAAGCTGCTGGGGATCCCAGAAGGGTTGGAAATTTCAATACATGATCCCCAGCTGCTTTTCTCCCTGAGATCTCTGTTGATGTTGTTTCCTCCTGGATTGGAAAACTGCTGTAAGCATCTGAATACATTTGAATATATCTTTGTGCCAAGCGGTGTAAACCAAGATGGTATGGTATCTATTGTTTGTGTAAGTGTTCCAACATATAAGCCATCCCAAATTTTTCTTTTCTTTGATTGTATTTTAACTAAAGTATTTGAATACATTAAATTTTGCTTAATGTCGAGTAGGTTGACCAGTCACAATATATCTAGAAAGCACGCTTCACATCTATATTCAAAATAAGGAAAGGTTTGGGTCTAAGCGGCCTTCTTAAAATATTTTGCAGGGATCTGATCTGGTCCACAACACTTGTAGCCAAGGGGTTTCTGACTGACTCCTGTTATTAAAAAAATAGTGGAGTGGCTGGGGATGGTTTGCTGGAAGTTGTGCTGTAAGCTGCCTCAGACATTCAGGGAGACCTGAGGATTTGGTGACTCAACTCTGGATGGAGCATGGGGGACTGTATTTACAGCATCTGAGCCTGCAACATCAACAACACACGAAGCAGAGGCTGCAGAGAGCGGAAGCTCTGAAACCACGGAGTGAGTGTGTGTGGGGAAAAGGATCTACTGTATCCACTCCAAGTATTCCAGGAACAACTTCCCAAGCTACACTTAACCCAGGAGCAGATAGTGAGGGGACCCTGACTGAACAAGGAGCTGGGCACAAAGCGGTGTCATCTCCTTCAACACGTCCTGCCACATCACACCAGTGGGTGGGTGGTGCTGGCAGTGACTGTTAGGGTCACAGTTTCATTCACCTTCTATGATCCATAACTTTCCAGGCAGAACTAGGTGACATATCCATCATTTCCCAATATCTCAACATCAATGTCACCATTCGGTGATGGAGGATATATATGGTGGATGAGGTAAATACATTGTTTTTCCCACAGCAGGGAGCTGCAGGGTGTATCCAGAGGTATAGTGGGATTCCCGATGGTGTGCACGGCATCTGCAGAGTACCCTATGTCAATGGGGAGAGGTAGACGAACTGAAGGAGTTCTCTCTCTATTAATGTTACAGTGTGCCCATGCACAGTACATCATGTTGGTGAATGCCCACTGTCCTGGCAGCAGTCACGGCCTCCTCATTCAGAAGCAGTCAGCCATTCCCATCATCATCGGGTCTCCACGTAGAAAGAAATGAATATATCTTGGATAAAGGCCGCCCCCTTAATTCACGTTTCAAAACACCATCCCCACCACCAATCAACCACATTAAAGTATTCATGTGTACGGAGAGCAATGGGGTCACTTGGAGCGTCAAGGAGCAGACGATCAAGGATGGAGCAAAACCTCCCAAGTCTGAATGGGTCTGAGTGAACCCCCCTAGTACACAGTATCAATAAGTCCTAAAATCCCTCTCCATTTCAGTCACATATTGCTTTCCGTTATTCCTGTAAATGAAATGACAGGTTAATATCATGCTAAATTCCACCTGCCAAACTATTATCTATTGTCTTTACCGCTCTGAATCTATTTGCTGACTCCCCACCCTCTCTTGATAATTTAATCTCTTGCTTACCACAGCGACATCACCAAACTCAGCATCTGTATGTCTGTTCCATCCTCCTGATCATTAATATAGACTGTAAATAGTTGAGAACCAAGTACTGGTTACGTTCTCTCTAACTGATTGAGACTGATTTATCCTGAGTGCCTGCTTCCTGTATGATACCCAGTCCTTCCCCATTCCTGAGCAACACAGTCGAAGGGTTGAAAAAGAACAATGAGCATCTGTGAGGAATCCAACCCCTCGATGAGGCTGATGTTAACGTGGCCTCTGTTCCACTTTCCTGCCATCTCTCCATCCTAAAGCTCTAGTCTCTTGTTGTAGTTTGCGCCACATGAAAAAAAATCTTCTCCATATCTACACATTCAATTACTTTTAACATTTTACAGACCTCAATGAGATCCCCTTTCATTCTTATAAACTGTAGCGTATAGGCCTAAAGTGCTCAATTTCTCTTCATAAGACAAACACTTCAAATATGGAATCAATCTAATGAAGCTTTTCTGAATTGCATCCAATGGAAATACCTCATTCCGCAGGACACCCAAACTGTACTCCAGTTGCAGCCTCACTAATGCCTTGCATCGCTACACCAACACTCCCCACCTTTCTACTCTATCAATTTACAAATAAACACTGAAATTATGCTTGCATTTCTCATTACTTGCAGTATCTGCAGGCAGGTTTTCTGTGATATGCAAGCAGACACCCAGATCCCTCTGCACCTAAGCACTTTGAACTTTCTCTCCATTTAGATAATAATTTGTCTTTCTATTATACTGGCCAACTTGAATAACCCATAATTTATTCACTTTAATTTTCCTTGCCAAATGTTGGCCCATTCACCCAACCTATCCATATAGTTTTAAATCTCTTGCATCATCATTCTGAAGTAATTTCCCACCAATGCTAGTGTCATCTGAAAATGTGGCATCGCATTTTCTATCCCATCAACCGAGTACAGTAATACCATCGATTGCAAATGGTTGAGGCATGAGTCCTGAAATCAATGGCACCCCACAAATTGCATTTGCCAAAAGAAAATGACACATTTATTCCACCTGACTCCATTTTGTTGGTTAACCAATCCTCCATCCAATCTAATAAATTACTCCTAGACCCATGTTGTCTGATCTTACCACTTACTCTTTGGAGAAGCGACATATCCAATGCCTTCAGGAAGACCAGATATGTTCCATCTCCAGGATTCCCACGACCCACCTTGTTTGTGACATCTTCAAATAACTCAAGCAAATGATTCAAACACGGTTTAGCCTTCGTAAAACCACGTTGACTCTGACAGATTGTGGTTTAACTTTGCAAATGTCCTGAACAATGGACTCTAAAATTTGCCTTAAATTACAATAGTTTATTGTTACACTTTAGTCCCTAATGTATACCATTATTATAAGTTCTTCCCTTTCGAAGACATTTACATTTTCTTTGAATTCCTATTTAATGGGCACAAGACTTTAAGAGATCTGCTCCAATTGCTGTGTAAGAGCCATGTGTCACTGAATGGACTCATCATTAAACTCGATGAGCTGACGTCTTTCTGGTGTTCCCACGTTGTCATTTCCAAGGCCAGAATGACCTCCTCCTGTTGATGCTTTAGAGGATTGGGAGATTATGGAATCTTCCCGTTGCTGGGTAACATTTTGAAGGGGTGATGGGTTTTCTCATAACAAGTGGAAATACTGAACGGTCTCCTCATGTATCCCGGAGATGGGACCAAGGGATTGATTGGTCTTCTCTTGTTCCCATATAACAGACACGTGTCTAAATTACCTCTTCCTTTCTCATGAAAGAAGTCTCAGATAGCTTTTATCATTATCCAATTCCCTTGCAATAGACTCGGTGGGTCTGAATGGCCTCCTGTTATCCCAGTGTAACAATCTCCAGTCACTGTGTGACCTTTTCCAGTTCCTATGTTACAGACTTGAGGAGGCTGAATGGACTGATCCTGTTGCTGTTTAACTGGATACTGGTGCAGCATGGTCTACTGTTATAGGCTCAAGGGGCTGATTGGCCTCCTTCTGTAAATGTAAATCAGGCTCCATGAGCTGAATAGCCTCGTCCTGCTTCGGTGCAACAGGGTCGAAGGCCTGAATTCCCTCCTGTTGTTCCTGTGTAACAGGCTGGAGAACGGAATGGATTCCTCTACTATCTGTGTAATTCACTTCACTTGTTAACTCCTTCTGTCATCTATGTTGAAATAAGGTCATCTTTAATTTTTATAAACTCCAATAGCTACTGGGTCAACCTGATCATCCTTTCGTTATAAGCTCGCACCTTTATTGCAGGAACCAGTTGAGGGAACCATCTCTGAGCTGCTTCCAATGTAACAACATCCTTTCTTCATTGAAGAGATTAAATCTGTACACACTACTCCAGATGTGATCTGACTAAGACCCTGTAGAGCAGCAACAACATTTTACCAGCCTGCTGTAAGATTCCCACCCAGGTTAGAGCAATCTCAGCTCTCTGGTGGAATAGAGAGCATTGTTGGAAGATCATTGTCCTTCTCTACTCCACCAGCATAACGGGAGATCTGGAGAAATTAAAGTTTGAGAAGATCATAAATGCTGTGGCGAGATGATCTCTACCATTAACCTCCCCAGAGCCCACATCGCTCAGATTCCACAGAATCTAGTAAGGTGGAGTGGAAAAACAGAAAGGAGGAGCAAATATTGATGGGAGTTATATATCAAAGTGAAAGCTGCAATACAAATGCTGGGTATGTTATAAAACAGGAAATGAGATATACACATTTGTGGGTACTGCAGTAATGATATATGTTTAAATTATATCTAAACTATGTTAACCCAACTGAACGCTAATGCTGGGAAAATGGATTTCATGACCACGTGTGAGATGGTTTACATGAACATTATGTCGAGCACTGAGCTTGAGATCAGGTTATTTAGGAATTGGTGTTGAGTGATCAGACGAGCGAATTGAAAATTTTGCTGTAAATGACCTTTTGGGAACAGTGACCACAATGTATTGGTTTTCTTTTATGCTGCTTGAGTACACGACAGTTTCTGTTGTATTTGAAGTAACTGTTATAAATCTGAGTCATGCAAGCCATGAAGGTGTGAGGAGAACGTGGGGACTACAGATGCTGGAGATCAGAGTCGGAGTGCGGTGCTGGAAAAGCACAGTCAGGCAGCATACTAAGAGCAGATAAATCAATGTTTCAGGCATAAGCCCTTCATCAGGAATGAAGCTTATGGGCCAAGTGGGGCTGGGAGATAAATGAGAAGGGGGTGTGACAGGGGGGAGGTAGCTGGGATTGCGATAGGTAGATGAAGGTGGGGTTGAAAGTGATCGGTGATAAAGGGAGACAAAACGCCTCATCTACTGCATTCATTAAACCCAATGTGGTCTTCTCTACATTGGCGAGGCAGGAGGTCAACTTGTGGATAATTTCAGGGAACATCTCTGGGACAGCCACATTGAACAAATCCATCACCTTGTGGCTGAGCACTTTAACTCCCCTTCCCACTCTGCCAAGGACATGAGGCTCCTAGACATGCTCCATCACCAAACCCGAGCCACCAGAAACCTGGAGAAAGAAAGCCTCCTCATCTGCCTTGGGACCCTCCAACCACAGGGGATCATAGTGGATTTCCCCAGTTCCCCATTTCCCCTAATCCCACATTATCCCACTCCAACCTTCCAAGTCAGCACTGCCCTTTTGAACATTCCTATGTGTCCACCTTTCTTCCTATCAATCTGGTCCACCCTCCTCTCCGACTATCACTTTCAACCCCACCATCATCTACCTATTAGATGAAAGGAGGCAGCTGAGAAAAATGCCAAGTGTTGCAGTAAGCCAGTGGACTCAGAGAAATGTAGGACCCAGCAAAGGATGACCAAGAAACTGAGAAGAAAATCAAAAAGAGAAAAGGCATGCAAACGAAAGAAAAACATAAAGACTGCTAAAAAGCGTCTATCAATGTATGAATGAAATTAAAACAAAGTCAAATGTGGAACAGTTTGTGCGCTTTCAGGATAATTTATTGCAGACAACAGAGAAATCACAGGGAAAAGAAACAGTTACTTTGTGTTTATCTTCATGGTAGAATGTCAAGAAATTCTTCCAGAAATACCAAGTGACCATGGAATTGTGTAAGGAAAGTCTAAGATCATTCTTATCAGTGATGAGGTCGTCTTTGAAAAGGAAGCTGGATTGAGTATTTATAAATCTGACAGACTAGATGTACATCATACAAGAATTTCAGAGGAAGCAGCAATAGACATGTTGATTGCATCGCGGATTTTCACTTTATTTTCCGACACATTCCCGAAAGGCATTTAGCCAATCTGGATAAGGCAAAGGTTACAAATATTATCCACCAGTTTAAGAAAGGATGAAGGTGGAGAGTGGTGAACTACAGACCAGTAACTTGTCATCCGCAGTCAGGTGTCTGTTGGACTCGATTACAAAGGGCATGCTACTAGATAGTTAGAAGGTAATTACATAACTAGGGAGTATGGTAATGTACCGATGAAACGAAAGGCAGAAGTGGCAAACATTGTTTTAAAATGGTTTGAAGATGGTTCTTGTGGACATAGGCAATGAAGAACCAATGGATAACGTATAGTTGGATATTCATGAGCTTTTTTAGAAGAACTCACACAGTAAGCTCATAAGAAAAGATAAAGAGAGAGGTATTGGGAAGAACATATGCAAATGGGAAAGTAAAAATTAGGTTTACATTCATGTGAATGAATTTCGAATATAGAGGATGTCGTGCATCAGTTTCATCGAGTGCTGGTGAGACTAAACTTAAAGTATTGTGTCTCATTCGGAGTCCCAATATAAAAAAAATGTACTGACTACAGAGGAACTGCAAAAGTAATTATGCTGATTAATTCCTAAGATGGCAAGATTGTCTGATGTGGAAACTCAGTCTGTGATCTCGAGTGTCAAAACATGAGAGGTAATTGCAGCGAAAGTTAGAAACTAAGCGGGGACTGAATAACAGGGACATGGAGAAGTACAAGTAGGCGAGATCTGGGAGAATCCCACGATATTCTACACGGACAAGTAGAACAAAATAATCAGCAAACAGTTAGTATCCATTAGAAAAAAAGGGGGCAATCTGTGTGTCAAGCGGGAGAACATTGATGGATTGTTACATGAGACCTTCACATCCATTTTACTTGGGAGAAGGAGGAGGCAGGTACAGAATTCAAGAAGATGGATGGGGAAGCTCTTGTACAGATTGATGTAAAATACGAGAAAGTATTTGAGGCTTTGTTCTGTATAAATTTGGATCAATCTCCATGTCTGAATGAGTTGTATCACAGGCGGCTGTTGGGGTCAAGGGAGGAAAGCCCCTGACTGAATATTTTAATTAGAATCTGACCATAGGGGAGGGGCCGGAGAACTGGAGAACTGCTAATATGATTCCACTTCATAGTTAGGGTGGGAGAGATAGACCTGGGATCCATAGACGAGCAAGTATTAGATCACTGTTAAGGAAACTGCAGGAGAAAAAAGGGAAAGAGAAAATCAAATTCCAATCAGAGTCACAAGGTTTGATCAGGGATAATCATCATGACTTTATCAGAAGGAAGTCACATCCAATGGGTTGGATTGAATTAGTTTGAGGAGGTCGATTATTTAGTTTTGTAGTAAGGCCTATGACAAATTTTCACCTGGGAAACTGAAAAATAAAGTAAAATCTCACATACGATGGATAACTTGACAAATTACATTGAAAATTGTCTTAGTAGCAGGAGACATAGGGTGGTGGGAGAAGGCGGTTTGTGTGACTGGAGACCAGTATCACTTGGTGTACCACAGGGATCAGTGCTGTGTCACTTATTATTTGTGTTATTCATAAAACACAAGATGTGAATGTGGAGGGGGCTAGGTGGAGATTGGGAGAGATGTGATAAGTAAGTGTATGTTTGACATAAAGATTGGCTGGGTGGTTAGCAGTGAGGAGGAAGGCCTTAAGCTACAGGAAGATGCAGATGGAATGGCCAGAATGGGCAGATCAATGGCAGATAGAAAGTAACCCTGATATATATGAGGTGATGCACTTTGGGAGAAGGAACCAGGCAGGAGGGGACTCAATGAATGGCAGCACACTGGGAAGCTCAGAGTGTGCTTCTCCACACATCCCTGAATGTGACTGGACAGGGTAATGGACTAGTTAAGAATTGGACCTTGGGTGTTGTGTTTCCCAATCAGGGCGCAGATCATAAGAGCAATACTGGGCTTTGGTTCGGTCAAAATGGAGTACTGTATGTAGTTCTGGGAGCCACATTCCAGGAAGGATGTGATTGTACTTGAAAGGGTGCAGAGGTGATTCACCAGGATGTTCCCTGGGATGGAGAATATCACCTATGGAGAGAGGCTGGATAAGCTCGGATTGTTTACTTTGGAGCAGAGAAAGCTGAGGGGTCCGTGATTCAGAAGGTTAAGATTATGAGGGACGTGGACAAGGTGGATAGACAGCAACTGTTCCTTTTAGTCAGTGAGTCAAGAACAAAGGAGCACACTTTTAAAGTGAAAACTTTGAGGTTCAGAGAGGATTTAAACTTTTTTTCACCGTGAGGGTATTGTGTTCTGGGATTACTTCCTGAGAGGGGAATTATCACGGGTAACCTCATGATTGTTAAAAAGTACTTGGACTTGCACTTGGAAGTGTCATAACATTCCCGGCTATGGGCCTGCTGTAGGAAAGTGAGACTAATATAGATCGTGCTGTACTTCTGTTGGCATAGAGTCGATGATCCTGTGTGTGTACCGTGTGGAAGGTCAATTATTGAGCAGTGTAAGGCAGGAATTGATGAGTTTCTGAAGAGTATATTCACAGGGGTTGTAAGAGTGAACTGTAATAACTTGTTAAATCATGTCAATGTGAGAAATATGAGAAAAGTGCAGCTTTCTTACAAACTGAAACTAGAGAATGGAGAATGGGGAACCGGGAAATGGCAGAACTATGAAGCCACTACTTCAGTTCTGTCTTCACAAAACTTTCTAACAATATAAGGAAAACCAAGTCTGGTGTGGGAAAATGATAGAGTACATGGAACATAGAACATAGTAAGTAAATGGTTTAGGATAAATTACTGGGATTGAAAGTAATGGTCACAGACAACACTAACATAGATTTATGAAATGCGAATCATGTTTGAGAGACAGACTGGAAGACAAATGAAAGAGAAGCAATGGACGTAAAACATTTGGTAAAGCTCCAAGCCTAGTTTACAAAATCAAATCTTAGTGGATTGGGGCGAATATATGGACATGTTTCTAGAATGGGACAGCTGTCAGGGAACAGTGAATAGAAATAAACAGAATCGTCAAGCAACAACCTGACATTGTCTGCAAGGTATGATTCTGTGGGTATGGCCATGTCCCAAACACCCCATCACCTTCCCCGGATATCTCCTGTCTCACCAACAGGACAGACACAGCAGAAGTGGTGGAACAGTGGGATGCAGTTGGAAGGGAATTGCTCTGGGAGTCCTCAAAAGTGACTCCGTATCCCACGAAGTCTCATGGCTTTAGTTGACACATGGGAAAGGAAACCTCCTGCTGATTACCATGTACCAGCCTCTCCCAACTGATGAATCAGTACTCCTCCATGCTGACCAACACTTGGAGGAAGCACTGAGGGTGGTGAGGACGCAAAATGAACTCTGGATGGGTGATCTCAATGTCCACCACCAAGAGTATCTCAGCTACAGCATTACTGATCGAGCTGGCCAGGTGCTAAAGGATATAACTGCTAGACTGGTTCTATGGCAGGTAGTGAACGAACCAACAAGAGGAAAATACATACTGACCACAGCCTTACTAATCTGCCAGTTGCAGAAGTACCTGTCCATGACAGTATCGGTAAGAGTGACCACCGCATATTCATTGTGGAGACAAAGTCACACCTTCACATTGAGAATAACCTCCATCATTTTGGGTGATACTATTACTGTTCTAAATAAGACGAACTTCAAACACATCTAGCAGCTCCATAAGATGCTGTGGGTCAGCAATAGCAGCATAATTGTACTCCAGTGCAACCTCATGGCCTGGCATACTCCCCTCACTGCAATTACCATCAATCCAGAGGATCAACCTTGGTTCAATGGAGAGTGCAGGAGGGCAGGAGCAGCACGTGGCACACTTGACAATGAGATGTCAACCTGGTGACACCACCAAACAGGATAACGTGTGCACCAAACAGCATAACAGTAAGTGATAGACAGAGCTTAGTGATCCCAAAAGCAACGGATCAGATCTAAACTCTGCAGTCCGTTAACTTCTAGTCGAGAATACTTATGGACAACTAAACAATTCACTGGAGGAAGAGATTCCACAAATAACCCCTTCCTCCATGATGGAAGAGCCCAGCACTTCAGTGTATAAGATAAGGCTGATGCATTCGCAACAACCTTCAGTCAGAAATGCTGAGTGGATGATCCATCTCAGCCTCCTCCAGTGGTCCGCAGTAATTCAGTTACCAGTCATCAACCAATTCGATTCAGTCCACGTGATATCCATAAACATTTGGAGACACTGGATGCTCCAAAGGGTACATACCTGACAACATTCTGGCAATAGTACTGAAAACATGTGCTGCAGAACTTGTCACTGTCCTAGTTAAACTGTTCCAGTATCGTTACAATGACATTTCCCCAATTACGTGGAAAATTACCCAAGTATCTCCTATACATAAAAAGCAGAACCAATCCAATCTGACCAAATACCAACCCATCAGTCTACTTTCGAACATCAGTAAAGTGATGGAAGGTGTCAGTGCTTTCAAGCAGCACCTGCTCAGGAATAATCCGGTCAATGACGGCCAGTTTGGGTTCCAACCAGATCCACTCAGGTCGACCTGATGACCTTAGTTCAAACATGGTCAAAAGAGCTGAATTCCAGCCGTGGGCTGAGAGTGACAGCCCTTTAAAACAAGGCAGCCTTCGCCCAAGTGTGGCATCAAGGCACCTTAGCAAAACTGGAATCAGTGGGTATTGGGGGCAAACCCCCGCTGGTTAGAATCATGCCTGACATGTAGGAAGATAGTCATGGTTGATAAAGGTCACTGAACTCAGCTCCAGGACAAGTCTGTAGGAGTCCCTAGGGCAGTAGCCTACGCCCAAACATCTTGAGAGCTGCTTCATCAATGACCTTCCCTCCATTATAAGGTCAGAAGTGGGGGTGTTCGCCAATGATTGCACAATGTTCAGCAACATTTGTGACTCCTCAGATACTGAAGCAGGACATGACCAAACCCGACAAGATCTGGACAGTATCCAGGCTGACACGTGGCAAGTAATATTCACGTCACACAAATGCCACACCGTGCCCATCACCACTAAAATACAATCTAACCGCTGTCCCTTGGCATTCACTGGTGTTACCATCACTGAATCCACAGTGGGCTGCAGGGGTTCAACAAGGCAGCTCACCATCACCTTCTCAAGGGGCAACTAGGGACAGGCAATAAATGCTGGCCCAGCCCATCACACCCAGATTCACGGAATAAATAAATTTTAAAAAACCATTTCTTTTAACAGAGGAAGGTTGCTGAGGTATCACAAGGATCGGTGCTCGGACCCCAGCTGTTCACAATACGCATTAAACATTTCGTTGTGGGAATCAAATACAATATATCCCAACCTGCGACAGAACTAAAGGATGTGGGATTGTGAGTGGGTGAGGAGGTTGTAAAAAAGCTTCAAGGTGACAGACAAGTGGAGTGAATGGGCAAATACATGGCAGACGGAGAGCAAGGTGGGTAGAGGTGACGGTGTGTCCTTTGGTGGGAACAAGAGATTGGCAGCCTTTCGTTTGAAAAGGGTTTGTATGAAACATGTTGATGTACAAAAGGGCGCATGCTCCTTTTTGTTGTTTCCTTCTGCGCAGCCCTCCGAGGTCCCTGCAGCACAGTAAGGTCTGATCCCAGAAGTCAATACTGGGAATGGCATTGGCACGCTGATCAGTGTACATAGACCCACCAAGTGGGGAGCTGTAACATTGCAAAGGATCTGGATCTCCCTGTAGACCAGTCACTGAAAGCAATATTGCAGGAAAGAAAGCAATTAGGAAGGTAAACGGGGTGTTGACCTTCATTTCAAGGGGATTTGGGTGCATGAGTAAGCGTATCTTACTGTAGTTATACAGGGCCTTGGTGACACCCCATCTCAAACACTGTGCAGTATTGTGTGCAGGTTTGGTATCCGTACCTCATAAAGAACAAGCCTGACATTGCAGGAGAGCAGTGAAGGATGACCAGACTGATCTTTGTGATGACAGGCTTGTTGTGGGAACTGAGTTTGGGGCAACTGGGCCTGTATTCCATGGGGTTTAGGAAAATGGGTGGAGATCTCAGTGAGATGTATAAAACTCTGACAGGGTGAGACAGATTGGAAGCAGGGATGATAATTCCCCAGGCTGTGGTGTCTAAAACAAGGGGCCACCGTATGAGGTACAGACAGACCATTCTACAATGAGATGACAATATAGTACTGCACTCAGCAACTGGTGACCCTGGGGAATGGCGTCGAACCTGGAAACCAAGACACTGAATATAAATTCGGACTTAGAGACAGTAAAGGGATGGTGGGAGAGCAGGTGTATGGTGTGGAAATAAAGGGCCAGGTATCATTATATTGAATTGGATGCAAACTCGACAGACCGAAGGGACTACTGCACTTCCTACTTTAAAGCTTCCCAAGGTTAATCACATTAAGGGATGTGCACAGTGTGTGGGAAAAGTGCATTGAGGAGATGTTTGAACATGAACTGGAATGGGGAAGGCTCAATGTGTTGTATGGCCTACTCCATTGCCGATGTTTCAGTGCAGTCTGTAAATGTTGTCACAAGCTCTCAGAGCTTAAGAAGGAGGTCTCTGCAGGGTCAACAGGTCTGTGTTTTTCATTCCGTTTTCCGAAACTGAGGCTGGGGCCGGGTGTTCTGTCTGGTTTAATCCTTTAGACCCAGGAACAGTTTGGTACAATAGAATGTCTTGGTTGGTGGATTCAGAGACGATTGAAGAGTTGATCACATGTCTGTGTGTCTGCAGTCACGTCTAGGCCAGACCAGGAAAGCACTGGAGATTCACTTCCTGAAAGTACATTTGCGAAGCAAATTGGTGTTTACAATTGACATTGGCTTCAAGGTCATTATTACGGACACCAGATTTTGCTTCTTAATATGTTGTCAATTATTTTTAACTTCCACCAGCTGCCAGATCATTAGCCTGGTCTGGGTTAATAATCCATTAATATTTCCACAGCAGCGCCATTTCCACGTGGGGACCTATCAGAGACAACACTGAGCTGGTTATTTCTGTGCTGCTTGACAGCTCTGTCAAAAAGAACTCCCACCAACTTGTCTGTCGTGGTGGACTGAGGGGTGGTAATTGGTCAGATTGTAATTATATTCCTCAAAAGGAACTGGACATAGTTGAGTAATTTTCCACATTGTCAGGGAGATGTCAGAGTTGGAGCTGGAATGAAACAGCGTCCCCAGGGACACGGCTTGTTGTGCAGCATAATCTTCAGTCCTATTGCAGGAATGGGGTCAGGGCCCATTGTCTTTGTCGTATCTACTGTGTTCAGCTGTTTCTTCATGTCACGGGCAGCGAATCGAATTGATTGAAGACTGGCATCTGTGATTCTGTGGGTAACATGGCGAGGGTGAGGTGGATCATCGAGGCAACACTTCTGGCTGAGGGTGGTGCAGATACCACATCTTATGTGCAGAGCTGTTCGATTATTTAGGATGGGGATATTTGTGGATCCCTTTGCCCCAGTCATTTGTTTAATCGGCCATTACCATTTATGACTGAATGTGTCAGGACTGTGGAGCTTTGATCAGATCTGTTGGTCAAGTGTGGTAGCTTTAATGGGTTCGCGTCAGGTTTAGGTTCACGTGGTTCTGACCCAGTCATGTTCACCCACAGTTATTTCTCAAACGTAGATCGTGTTGATGGGAATGGCAGACTGAGGAGATAATTTGAGGCTAAACGTTACAGGTTGTGGTTGAATGCTGTTTTGCTTCTCCTGTTGCTGTAGTCTACAAGCACTACATAAATACGCAGTTTTGAGCTGCAATTTCTGCAATGCAATTCTGCTGTCTGTCCCTTAGTTCACATCGAGACCCATTCACTCATCAGCACTGTACTCAGTGACCTAACCTGGTTTCTGATGTGGTAACACTTCCATTTTCATACTCTCATTCTGCTGTTGGTCTCTCCCTGGGTCATGCTTCCAATCTGACACATTCTGCTAAACAAATTAACTGATTTTAATTCAATTGTTTAATTCATCTGAATCTTGTTTCCTTGAGTAATACCATCTTCTGTGTTTAAAGTGAATGCCTTTCCCTCTGTTTCTCTCCCTGACCAGGATTAAATGCTCTGCAGTGTCAGTGATGCCAGCCTTACATAGTTTCAGAGCCAATTAATTCACTAGATTCCCAATCATCTTCACCACATTGTATGTTTTCTCTTTTGGTTCGATGCCTTATCACTCATGGCTGCCTTGTCCTCCCATGAGTATAGTTCATGTTCTTTGGGATGAATTTCTGATATCCTCCGAACTATCCACAGAAATTCCTGCTTTTGCTGCTCCATGGTCTGCCCTGCACAGCTCCTCTTCCAATTAACTCTGGCCAGCTCCTCCCACATGTCTTTGCAGTTACATTGCTCATTTATAATAACATTGCCTCAAGAAACGAGCAATAGGTATAAACGGAAAGAAAGCGTTTTGAGAGAAGAGACGCAAAGAATAATTAGTAAGTTTCTTTACTAGATACAAAGAGAGAAAGAGCGAGACAACATAGATGAGTAAAAGTGAAAAAATGAGAAATCTAGATCATCAAAAGAAGTAGATGTACATCCCTCAATGTTTTGGAATTCCTGTTTGCTGTGGTCCTTGTACAGTGCATGGACAACAGAGTAACGTGTTCAATTGCTGGGTCTGATGCCAGAATTTTTATCTCCAATAATATGACAGACACTAGCTTTGAAAAGAACCCAACAGGCCAATATATTTAATTCTGGTAATTTGTGTCTCAACTAATTTAACTGAAATAAGTTGAGACACAAGAGGCAAGAATTTATAACACATATCATGATAACAATGAGAGATTGGAGTAGAGGATTCCAGAAAAGGAGAGACCGCTGAGAGAAGGGCAACATATCATTTTAGATGAGAATCAAATGATGTTTTAATGTTTTATAAATGCTATACATCATATGCATCACTTTACGTTAACTGTGTCTCCGTTGTTCATTTAGAATGTCTTGTGTACATGTGAAAAATGTTACATATCTGCACAAACACGTTAATTAAACAGTGTATATAAAATCATTTTTCCACCATTGAAATGGTCCTGTTGTTGTGTTACAAGTATACATGTACACCAACTGGCCACCAAAAGACATGACCCATTACCACTATGTTCCATACATACAGACAAAGAAGGGCACCACTTTGATTGGGACAACACACACATACTAAGACACGCAAGGACGTACTTAGAGGAATGGCGTTCTGACCAGAAGTCTGTCAATAAACACAACAATTTAGATCCATCTACCTTCTCTTGTAAAACAAAGGAACCGGAAATGACATCACCCCTCTTAAGAAACCAAGACCTATAAAAAGAGAGGCGCGACATGCCACCAGCGCTTCAGCAGAGACTTTGACTGATGATGTTACCTAGTCATAGATTCGAAACTTCTGAAAACACTCCTGCAAGCACAGCGAGATAACTTGCACACATAGAAACTGTTATTTTTTCTTTTATTAGTGGAATTTGGGGGTTCTTTGTCACTCAGGTATTAACAGATTACGAGGTGAGGTGAGCTTTTCTGTGATTTTAATCAACAGAGAGGTTTGACATTGACGTCTTAACAGTTTGGGGCCTTGTCGTATGGGATTTGGATAGATTTTGGGTACAAAAGGTCCCAGCAAATTCCAACACATTGCAATTAGTGACTTAGATCTACAAATAAAACCGGTGGGAAAATTTGTTTAATTTTGTTTACTTGTGGTTGGTTAAATTAAAAGTGAGAGAAATGTCTTTTAACATTACTAAAGAGGTTCCCAAATTTGCCAAGAAAGTTTAAAAAGACAGAAGCGGGATGTATTTTAGAATTAACAAATAATTTGGAATTGGGTTTAACCAAGGACAAAAGGGAAGCTGAAATTATAATGGAGTTGGTCAAGCACTTTGATGTATCAGAGAAACAAACAAGTACAGTAGAGTTATAAAATATTTAAATTGCAAATATGCCAACTGAAGTTAGAAGATAAAGAAAGAAACGGAAACAGAGAGAGAGAGGAAAAAGAAAGAGAGAGAGAATTTGAAATTCAGAAGTTGGGAATTAGACAAGAAAGTTAAATTAACAGGGATGGAGATGAAGGGAGAACGTAGGGATGTATACAACTATGTTAATATCTTGTCATATTTCGGTGAGAAAAATGTCAAAACCTTTGTTATTTCATTTGAAAAAATGACTCGGCAGATGACGTGTCCAGTGAACTTGTGGGTAATGCTAGTTCAGACTAAGCTGGTGGGCACAGCTAGTGAGGTATGCGCAGCGCTGTCAGATGAGGGGTCAAGAGATTATGCAGATCTCAAATTGGCTATTTTTATTGGTTATGAATTGGTACCAGAAGCATATAGACAGAAGTTTATAAAAATAGAGACGGAACCAGGTCAGATTTATATTGAGTTTGAAAGAATTAACCACAGTCATTTTGATAGGTGGGTGCTAGCCTTAAAAATGGATAAGATCCGTGAGGCTCGAAGGGAGATTATTCTGCTGGAGAAGTTTAAACATTCACTTCCAGTGGTGATAAGAATTCATGTGAATGAACAGAAAGTTCAAGAAGCGAGAAACGTGGCAGAAATGGCAGGTAAATATGCATTGGTGTATGAAATTTAGCTTCTGGGAGGATTTTCATCCTGCGAGGGACAGAAATTGGGAGAAAGGAAGATCACACACTACAAAGCGAACAGTAGCACACAATATTTTACCACAAGTGAAAGAAGAATCCCAAAGGGTTTGAAAGGAGGTGAACAGCTTCAGGTGCTCTCACTATAAGGGTGTGGAACACATAAAATTACAGTGCCGATGGTTTACGAAGGGCACTGGGAAAAGGTGGTTTCACTGCAGTAAGCTGGGACACACTGTGCTGGGGGTTGAAGGAAGGCACTTTGGTGAAAGATGTGGTAGAAGAGGTTAAGCCAGTGGCATTAATGAAACTGGTAAAGGAGACCCCAAGTAGATCCGAGGAGCTGCAGGAGAGTGCACAGCCGAGGCAGGGGCTGGCTATGGAGTCAGTGCCCGATCTCTATAAAGAATTCGCCTCTGTGGGTAAAGTTTACTCAGAAAGAACAGGGGAAAAGGACAAGAAGTTATAGTTTTCTGAGATACGGGATCTGCTCAGTCTCTAATAGTTGAGAAGAGATTAACATGCCAGAAAGAGTGAAAATACTTTCATCTCTTACTCTTAGAGGCTGAGAGAAAGTGAGAGCTGCAGATGCTGGAGATGAGAGTTGAAAGGTGTGGGGCTGGAAAAGCACAAAAGATCCGGCAGCACTCGAACAGCAGGACATTCGAATATCAAGCATAAACCCATCGTCAGGAATGTGGTGAGGGGACAATGGGGCTGAAAGATAAATAGGAGGGCAGGAACTGGGCTGGTGGGAGGGTCACTGGGAAGAGTATAGGAAGATGTAGGTGAGAGTGATAGTAATATGTCGGAGGGGAGGGTGGAGTGGATAGGTGGGGAGGAAGATAGACAATTAGGACAGTTCAAGAGGGCAGTGCTGAGTTGAACAGTTGGATCTGGGAGAAGTCGGGGGAGGAGTTTCGGTTTTTGGTGAAGTCAACGTTGATGCTGTACAGTTTGAGGATTCCAACTGCCCTACCATCTATCCACTTCACCCTCCTCTCCGACTGATCACCAACACACCCCACCTGCATATACCTATCGCCTTCCAAGCTCCCTTCCACCCAGCTCCACCCCACCCTCCTATTTATTTTACAGCCCCTTCCCCCTCCCTTACCCCCAACTTTCCTGATGAATGACTTGTGCCTGAAACGTCAACCCTCCTGCCCCTTGGATGCCACCAACCTGCTGTGCTTTTCCAGCCCTACACTATTTAACTCTCATCTCCAGCATCTGCAGCCCTCACTTTCTCTCACCCTCTAATAGTAAGAGATGAAAGTATTTTCACTCTTTCTGGCATGTCAATCAAGAGTGTGTTAATTTGTGGAATGGGGACAGAAATTAAGCATTCCCTTGTGTAACATCAGGATGCAGTGCCAAATCAAGGTTGGGAAAGTAACAGTGACAGTGAGTAACAGAGTGTCAGTTCTCGGAATACAGTTTGTTCTTGGGAACGATTTAGCAGGAGGCGAGGTGGGAGACGCATCCCTTGTGGTGGAGAAGCCAACGGAAGACTAGGGAAATGGGGTGTTAAAAGAAAAATACCCAGGAATTTTTCCAGACTGTGTAGTAACAAGATCCCACTGTCATAAGTTACAGCAGGAAGGAAAAACGAACGAAAAAGACAAATGAGTTGATGCCCTGTGAACTGACACCCTGTTTGATGTAACGGTGCAGGAAAAACCTGAACAGGCAGAGGATCAGGCAGAGGTGTTTAGTCCAGAAAGGCTAATGGACTTACAACAGATATGTACACACACATTCACACACACATATACATGCACACACACAGAAAAGGAATCAATATATTGTTGAACATTATTAACTTAAAGATAGAATCCTAAAATTAAAATGGAGACCCCAATATGTTACTGCAGAAGGGAAATGGGCCGAAGTGCACCAGCTTGTGTTACCGGAAGATACAATGTTATAGGTAGCGCATAAATAAATTGCAGGTGTCACCTAGGTGTACAGAAGACTCAGGCTAAGGTACAGAAGCATTTCTAGTGGCCTGGAATGCACAAGGACATAGTTAATTTTTTTTGTACATGACATAAATACCAAATGGAGGTAAGTAACAAGCAGTAATAAAACCAGCACCTTTCTTGCCAATTACTGCATTCGCAGAACATTTCACATGGTTTATGATTAATTGCGTAGCTTCCCTTTCTAAAATAGAAGTGGAAAACTATCTTTGCTGACCATGATGAATGTGTCTACCAGATTTCCAGAGGCAATTCCATTACGGAGTGTTAAGATAAGAAGGGAGGTGGAGGCCTTGGTAGCTTTCTTTACTCGCTGTGGGCTATGCAGTAAGATTCAGTCAGATAAAGGATCTCATTTTACCGCTCAGCTGTTTAAGGAAGTCATGGATAGGTTCAGCGCACCGCGGTTTAAATCAAGTGTGTCAGATCCTGAATCCCTGGGAGCCTTGGAAAGTTAGCATCAGACACTGAAGACCATGTTAACAGCGCACTGTTATGATTAGCTGGATGATTGGAATAAAGGTGTCCCATTATATTGTTTGCCATTAGAGAAACCCCAAATACTTCCTTTGAGTTAATATTCGTTTGTGAAGTGAGAGGTCAATGAAATTAATTAAATATAAATTGACAGGTCCGAAGTCGGAAATCTCACACTAGGATGATGTGTGTGAGGTGAAGGAAAGTGTAGATGGAGTAGATGAGTTAGCTAAAGAGTATCTGAAGGGCACAACATAGAGTGAAGCAGGTAGCAGATAAAAACTCTGAAACTTTGAGGATTTCCCGTGGGTATAATGTATTATTATTGCTTCCAGTCGTAGGAAATCCCTTCAAAGCCAGGTTTAGTGGCCCCTTTCAAATTAAAACAACATGTTGAGTCATTAAGCTATCTAGTAAAGATACTGGAGATGACAAAAAACTTTATCGCGTATTTTATATGGATGAATAATGCACCAGCCACATTTAAGACTCAGGAACAGAGCTGTGGCCAGATGAACAAATTGTGCAGTTTATCTGGATGATGTAGTGATCTTTAGCAAGTGATTGGAAGCTCATGTGTTACGATTGGCAGGACATGTTGAACGATTACAAGAAGCAAACTTGGTAAGAAGTTTAAAGAAAACAGAATTCGCAAAGGCAGAGGTGACGTTCTTGGGACATTACATTGGACATGGAAGGTTGACCCCATGGAACACAAAGACGAAGGGATTTGAGGAATTTCCACGACCATCCTCGAAGAAAGTTCGATTTTTGGAACTGAGTGGATTCTATCAGAAGTTTGTTGCAAACTTCAGCAGTGAATTGGCACCACTGATGGATTTACTGAAGAAGAACACAGAATTGTGGTGGACAGTACAATGCCAGGAGGCTGTTGAGAATTTTAAAGCAGGATTAATCACCGCACCAGTTTTTACCTACACCAAATATTTTGAAACCCTTTGACATTTGTTTTTGATGCTCGGGATATAGGGGTAGGAGATGTATTGATACAGAAAGATGATGATGGAATTAAATGGCTAATTGGCTAGTTGTTGAAAAAACCATTAATATCCGCCATTAAAAAAAATACAAAACCTCCATTATTGAACAAGAATGATTAAGTTTCGCCCTGGCGTGACAATTTTTAATGTTTATGTGACAAACAAATTGCCGGAGATGGTTGTGGGCAAAGACAAACCTCTCGCATTTTTTTTGGAATATTTAAAGACCAGAATATGAGAGTATTTCATTTGAGTCTTATCTTACTGACATTAAACTTACAAAATATACATGCTGTGGGTCTTAAAATGTGATAGCAGATGTGTTATCATGGATTTTATGGAAAAAGTGTAGATAAGATTTGACTTATTCCAGTGTTTTATAGGTGTGCAGAAAGTTTGTGCAAAGATTTGTCGCTTGGGTGCTCGTTGTTGTGGTTGTGTTCGCCGAGCTGGGAATTTGTGTTGCAGACGTTTCGTCCCCTGTCTAGGTGACATCCTCAGTGCTTGGGAGCCTCCTGTGAAGCGCTTCTGTGACCTTTCCTCCAGCGTTTATAGTGGTTTGAATCTGCTGCTTCCGGTTGTCAGTTCCAGCTGTCCGTTGCAGTGGCCAGTATATTCGGTCCAGGTCGATGTGTTTGTTGATAGAATCTGTTGATGAGTGCCATGCCTCTAGGAATTCCCTGGCTGTTCTCTGTTTGGCTTGTCCTATAATAGTAATGTTGTCCCAGTGTTCGACTCCACTCTCAGGGAACTGTGCACCTGAACCCCAAGGTCTGTCTGCCCACTGCACCCCTTAAGACCCTCCCATTCACCATGAAACTCCTATCTTGAATTGAGTTTCCAAAATGCAAGACCTCACACATCTATATTAAATTCCATTTGCCATTTCTCGGCCCATTTCCCCACCTGATTAAGGTCCTGCTGCAATTTCTGATAAACTTCCTCACTGATCATGCTCCCACTTACTTTAGTGCCATCTGTAAACTTACAAATCATATCTTGTACATTTTCAATCAAATCATAGATAACAAACAGCAATGGACCCAGCCTCCGGTCTGACAAGCATCCTTCCACTAAACCCTCTGCTTCCTACCATCAAGCCAACTGTGCATCCAATTGGTCTGTTCCCCCAGCATTCCACGTGATGGAACCTTTCAGAGCAGGCAGCCATGTGGAACCTTATTGAAAGTCCATACTGAAATCCATAGAGACTATCCCTACCGCTCTGCCCTCATCAACCTTCTTGGTCACTTCATCAAAGAATTCTAACAAATTTGGGAAGCGTAATCTCCCACTCACAAGTCTATGCTGACTGCTCTGAATCAAATCCTGTGTAGGCTGTCCTTCACAGTAAGATGATTCGAGTACATAAGTAATGCCATCTTCCTGCTGTTGTAGGGCCTTGCTGAGAGACTATTTGGGGCACTCTCTACAGATTTGATCACCTTTGTAATGAATGATCTCCTTACCATAGACACGATAACATGAGGATAGAGTAAAGAAGCTGAGTGTTTAATCTGTAGAGCTGTGAGAGATGAAGAAATGGTGATGCTGAAACATGAGGAGTTGGAGCGATCACTTATTTCCAAAAGAGACATTGATAAGGTGAGAAATTCCATACTTTACCCAGGATTGATTGGTTTGGTTTATTGCCACATGTACCTCAGTACAGGGAAACACTTTATTTATTAGCAGTGAAGTCAGGTCATAGTAAGCATGGCCAGGCAGATCATAGAATGGAAATAGACTTGGACAGAGTAAGGCATACTGGTTACACTGAACAGGACATGCACTAGACAAGATCAACATGAACAAGATCAGCACTATTTGAAATTAGAGAGTTCATCCATCAGTCTAACGTGACTTTCCTAATAGTTTATATGCCTTAATTAACTCTCCCCACGTTATTGGGCAGTCGGCGTGTGAACCCGTACTGAATGCTATGTTGTTCACAATCCCCAACACCAACCACAATACCTTCCATCTGAAACAGGTAGCCATTCCCACCAGCTTCCGCCCAACACAGAGAACACCAGGCTGGCTTCTCGGAGATGGAAGGTGCCTTCTTGAGACTTCACACAAGACATATGGCTTCCCTCCTCACCAGTAGAAAACCATGTTAAAGTCCCACGTGTGCATCATAACAGACAGAGCTAAGAGGAACAACGCGGAGCAGTCTGTCTGTGCAGCCTCTGCTCCACTTGGTCATCATGTTGCAGCAGTAATCTGGAGACAGTGAGGACTGTTGATGCTGGAGGTCAGAGTAGACAGTGGATTGTTGGAAAAGCACAGCAGGAGAATCGACGTTTCAGCATAAGCTGTTCATCAGGAATCAGCATCAATTACCTCATTCTGTCCCTGTGTAAGTGCATTGAGTGGGAATGGCCTCCTACTGTTCCTGTGTAAGTGACTCAAGGGGCTGAATGGCCTCATCCTGTTCCTGTGTAAGTGACCCAAGGGTCTGAATGGCTTCTTCCTCGTCCAATTGGACAGGACCAAGGGCCTGACTGGGTTACCCCTGGTTCCTGTTTGAGAGCTCGATGTGCTGATGAGTGTGATGATGCTGCAGCTTTTGTCCTGGTTTCTTTTCAGTGAGAGATTGAACGACGGTTACCAAGCTGGCTAGTTAAGGCCACTGAGTAAACTGCGAGAGAGGCCTTGTCTTTATTTTAATGCAGCCTGAATGGGTGTGGCCAGCTCACACAGATTAGGATCTCCGGGTTTTGGTTCCTCAGTGACATCAAAAACTATAAGGGTCTCCACAGAGTTGGAAGCTTCAGTCTCCTGGCTGCTACTCTCTCTGAATTTTCTCTTGATGCTGTTTTTAATTCCTGGATTGGAGAAATGTTTGTGACAATCTGTGTCTGAATATTCCTTTTTGCCAGGGGCTGTGTTTATGGGAATTTCCTATATTGGAACAGTTCATTAGTAATAGTTCCCAGATCTATTATTCTGTTAACTTGGCCAATAGAATTAAGTTATTCTAGATTCCTCTTTCTTTGATTTCATTTTATCTTTCGTTTTTAAGTAAATGGTGTTTTGCTTCACACCGAGTAGGTTGACCTGTCACATTGCATCTGGAACAGACACTTTACATTTCCTTTAAATAAGAAAACATTAGAGTCTCGGCTCCTGTCTTCAAATATTTTCAAGGGGCTCTGCTTTAGCCCATCACACTAGACTCCTTCTCTTCCTGAGTAATAGGCTGGAGGCACTGAATGTTCTTCTCCAACAGTGTCAATGGGCTGAATGACTTCCTCATATCCCTGTGAAACCAGCGTGAGCTGCTGAATGACCTCTTACTTTACTGTGCTAATAGGCAGTGCTGTTACATGAATGTTACAGACACGTTAACAACCTGAGTGGTGTCTGGGTCTTGCTGCACATGGACACAGACCAGTTCAGGAGCTGACGGGGGACAAAATGCTCTGAACATTGTGGAATCTTCAGTGACCATCCCCAATTCTGATCTTATGGTTGGGAGAATGGGGGCAGGAAGACATTGATGAAGCAGCTGAAGATGTTTGTGAAGAGGAAGCTACCCTGAGGATCTCCCACAGAGCTGACCCAGGACTGAGATGATGAACATCTTCCTTTGTGCCATGTTTGACTCCAAACTCTGGAAAGTTTACTCTGATTCCCATTAAGTCCAGTTTCATTAAGCTACTTGATGTCAACAAAAGTCAACCACTGCCTTGATATCAGGGCCAGTCATTTTTCCCTGAACCCTTGAGTCAACCTCTTTTGTTCATATCAATAAGCCATGGTATAGGAGCAGCAAGGGTTTTCTTCAAACAGGTGGGATTGAATGTCAGGATTTATCTTCTCAAGAGTGTTCGGGGAGCCAGATGACTGAAAGTATTTCAAGAGGAGGTGGATGGATATTGACCTGTCCGAGAGTTGAGGGCTATGAAGAATTGGGTATTAAAGAGGATTTGAGCCCAAGAGCAGATCAGTCATGATCTTAGTGAAGGGCAATGCAGGCGTGGGGAGTGAACGACCTGCCCCTGTGTCTGATGTTCTCATATTCTGTTATTGGAAAGTTAGTGGGTGTTATTTTCATGAATGTTCTGGTATTGAATGTTGCCATTAGGGAGACCATGTGAGCCATCTCTGGGTGAGGTATGGGAGCTGTATTCACAGTGAATCTGGATCTACAACATGACCAACAAATGGAGCACAAGTTGCAGAGAGGGGAAGCTCTGTACAGAGGGATGAGGGGCCTCTTTCATACCCAGCCTGGGCTTTCCAATTACATTTCCCAAATCGCCTCAAAACATATGGGACAGTCCTGAGGGGCTGAATGGCCTCCTCTGTTTCTGTGCACCAATTTATAGCAGGAGGTAGCCTCCAACTGCTCCTGTGTAGCTGGTTTGAGGGGCTGAATGGAACACAGAAACATAGGACTGAGGAGCAGGAGCGGGTCATTAGAGACTTTGAGCCTTCTCCACCAGGCACTAAGATTGTGTCTGATCAGGTTGTGGTATCTGCCCCACTTTCCTGTCTGTGTCCTATTATGCATGACTCAGTTCTCTGTCAAATATTTAGCTAACACAGCTTTCAATCAATGTGACCATAGAGTCACGATAAACTTCCAGTGAAGAGAGTTCCTACTTGAAAGGTCCTTTCAGAATTATTCATCATCCTTCTTATAGAATCAGAGAGTCATGCAGAATGGGAACAGACCCGTTAGTCCAATCTGTTCACTCCGATCAGATATCAAATCTGATCCAGTCCCATTTACCAGCATTTGGCCAATATCCCTCCTCTTTCAGATACTTTTTAAATGTGCGATTGTAACCGCCTTCACCACTTCCTCTGACAGCACTTTCTGTACACACACCACTCTGTGTGCGAAACATTTACCTTCAGGTCCCTTCTAAATCATTCGCCCTCCCATCTTCAGCCTATACTCTCTTGTTCTGGTCTCCCCTACTCTGGGGAGCAGAGCATGGCTGTTCAGAATATCCATGCCCCTGATGGTTTTATAAACCTCTATAATGTCACCCCTCAGCCTCTGACACTCCAGGGGGAAACACCTCAACCTAATCAGCCTCTCCCTAAAGTTCAAAACCCCAGTCCTGGGACATCTGTGTAAATCTTTTCTGCAGACAACCGAGTTGTATGCAGTATTCTTAAAGTGGCCTCACCAACATCCTGTACAGATGGAACATGCCACCACAGCTCCTATACTCAATGCTCTGACTGACTAAGGCAAATGTGTTCAGCACCACTGTGTCTACCTGCGACTCCATTTTCACGGAACAATGTACCTGCACCCCATGTCCATTTGTTTCACAACACTCCCCAGGACCTCACCATTAAGTGTATAATTCCTGCCCCGATTTGCCTTTCCAAAACTGCAAAACCTCGCCTTTATCTAAATTAAACTTCGTCTGTCACTCCTTGCCCCTTTGTCCCATCTAATTGTGGTCTCGTTGTCCTCTGAGATAATCTACCACACTACCTTTCTGACATAATCTGTAAACTTACTAACTATGGCCCCAATATTCACATCTAAATCCTTGACATAAACGATGAAATGCAGTGAACTCAGTCCTGAATCTTACAGCACACTGCTGCTCACAAACCTCCAATTTGAAAATACCCCCTTCCTTCAAGCCAATTGTGACGAGCTTCTTCTGTATCCCATGTGGCTGAAACTTACTAATCTGTCTACCAATCGGAATGAAATACGAGCTATGAAGAGAAGATGGATAGGTTAGGTTTATTTTCATTAGAAAAAAGGAGATTGAGGGGGGACCTGATTGAGATTTACAAAATCATGAAGGGTATAGACAGGGTGGACAGAGATAAGCTTTTTCCCAGGGTGAGGGATTCAATAACGAGAGGTCACGCTTTCAAGGTGAGAGGTGGAATGTTTAAGGGGGCTACACGCGGTAAGTACTTCACACAGAGGGTGGTGTGCGTTAGGAACACGTTGCCAGCAGAGGTGGTAGAGGCAGGCACGGTAGATTCATTAAGATCTGTCTGGACAGATGCATGAGTAGGTGGGGAGCAGAGGGATACAGATGCGTCGCAATTGGCCAACAGATTTAGACATTAGATTTGGATCGGCTCAGGATTGGAGGACGAAGGGCCTGTTCCTGGGCTGGAAAATTTCTTTGTTCTTTGTTCTTTAAATGTTCACCTTGCTAAAGTCCACACAGACAATGTCTACCAAACTGCCTTCATCAATCTTCTTTGTCACCTCTTCAAAAAACTCAACCAAATTAAGGGCGGCACAGTGGCGAGCGCTGCTGCCTCACAGCGCCAGAGACCTGGGTTCAATTCCCGCCTCAGGTGACTGTCTATGTGGAGTTTGCACATTCTCCCCGTGTCTGTGTGGGTTTCCTCCGGGTGCTCCGGTTTCCTCCCACAGTCCAAAATGTGCAGGTTAGGTGAATTGACCATGCTAAATTGCCCGTAGTGTTGGGTAAATGTAGAGGAGTGGGTGGGTGGCGCTTCGGCGGGTCGGTGTGGACTTGTTGGGCCGAAGGGCCTGTTTTCACACTGGACATAATCTAATCAAATTAATGAGACATGATTTCCCATGCAGAAAGCCACGTTGTCTACCCCTGATCAGCCCTTGCCTTCCCAAATGTATGTAAATCCTGTCCCTCAGATTCCCCTCCAACAACTTACCCACCACCGACATCAGGCTCACCGGTCTATAGTTCCCCGGCGTTTTGGGTCACTGTTTCCTTTCTAGTCCCACTCCTCCACTGCTCACAACAAATGGTAAATGTAACCAGGTCGGTGATATGGCCAATGATATCGGTCTCAGACTGGGTCAGGGTCAGTTTTAGGAACAAGTCAGGCTAGTTTCTTTAATCTGCTCAAATAGCACGTTTATGATCCAGAGCAATGTTACTCCAACTATGATGGAATAATGAATGACTAACTGTTTTGATATTGCAAATATATAATTAATGTCTTGCAAAGAGAGGACGCTAAAAAATTGTTTCCATTAGGCCTTAGAATTTGAGGGGGTCAATTCAGAACAGAAATGCGGAGGCATTTCTTCAGCCAGAGAGTGGTGGGCCTGTGGAATTCATTACCGCAGAATGCAGTGGAGGCCGGGACGCTAAATACCTTCAAGGCAGAGATTGATAAATTCTTGATGTCACAAGGAATTAAGGGCTACGGGGAGAATGCTGGTAAGTGGATTTGAAATGCCCATTTGCCATGATTAAATGGCTGAGTGGACTCGATGGGCCGAATGGCCTTACTGCCACTCATACGTCTAATGGACTAATATTTCCCTTTCTAAACACACACACAAACACACAAACAATCGCACTTACATACGCGCACACACAAACACACACAGATTAACAAAATTTCTGCAATTTAATTTGAAAGGACTTTGTCCAGACATTATTGGAACTCATGACAAAAGGAAAAATTGCGAGATTGTCCAAAACGTTATTCTGCTTCTGAAGATATTGTACTCACACGGCTGCTAGCAATGGGATTTCATTCTGGGAGAGTTGGATTTGGCTGAATTCCCTTTGCTTTACGCGCTGAGGAGATTCCAGTGAATTCTGGTCAGGGATCACCCAAAGGGTAGCACGGTGGTTAGCACTGCTGCCCTCACAGCTGCAGGGGCTTGGGTTCGATTCCAGCCTTGGGTGACTGTCTGTGTGGAGTTTGCACATTCTTCCCTTGTCTGTGTGAGCTTCTGAATGGGTGATCTAGTTTCCTACCACAGCTCAAACTGTGTAGGTTCGGTGGATTGGTCATGCTAAATTGTCTGTAGTGTTCAGGGAATTCTAGGTTAGGTGCATTAGTCAGGGGCAAATATAGGGAAATGAGTTGGGAAGGTTCGTAAGGATTTGTTGGGGCGAAGGGCCTGTTTAAACACTGCGGGGATTGTATAAGAGTAACGATGACTGTAGAGTTTTTTTAGCTTGCACGCATTGCTGTGATGAGGAACAATGATGGAGAGAGAGTTCAATCGGCCGCTCCTTCTCGGGCAGATGACATTTTCTCCCTCTCTGAGCTGAATCACACAGTAATGTCATCCTCTCCCAAACTGGACCATGTGAGGTCTCCTTGTACATTGTCCAAACTATGTCTCCATCACATTCCCTGTTTCATGTCGATGCATCATTGCTGCTGTTATACACAGAACCATACCCTGAGCAGAAAATGGTCTCGACTGATTTGAAATATGTTTACATGGCCCTGCGTCATTAAAAAAAATATTTAATTTATTCAGAATACCTGTGTTAAAATGAATGCATTTTTTTAACAAATGCAGAAATTGCTGGAAAAGCTCAGCAGGTCTGTCAGCATCCAGATGCCTTTTACATGCTGTAGTTGTACCAGCCTCCACCACTTCATCTGGCAGCTCATTCCATACACACACCACTCTCTGCATGAAATGGTGCCCTTTAGGCCTCATCAAAACCTTTTCCCTCTCACTTTCAAACAATGTCCTCGAGTTTTGGACGCTGCTTTCCTGGGGAAAAACCCTGCCCACTTACACTATCCATGACCGTTCTGATTTTATAAACCTTTACTGTTGTGAAATGTGACTCCAATCAACATGAATAGCTGTACTTTCAGGCATCCTGGGCCTACATTCTAAAATGCAATACTGACACCTCTTCCTTCTCCATCAGGTCACAATTCCAAATACATTTTATTCAGTTTGTTCAGATGGACCATGAGACACTTCTGTGGGATTTACACCTAACCCTTTGTGCCCAAAGGTAGGGACACGAGCACCACTCAGCAATACCCATAAAGCTGTAACATTATTCTCCTGTGTGTTTGTTCATCAGCCTGTTCTGTCATGTTGTGACATACCTCTGCAACAGGCTGTGTTCACAACATGAATCCATGCCTTCGAGTCCAGAGCTAGGAACACTATCACACACGTTCAGGAATTGGAATCAAATCCAGAGTTCTGGCACAGAGACAGGGATACTACCCACTACACTACCATACCCAGGTTTTGGGTCATATTTTAGTGCCCACCTTCAGCTCAGTTTGGATTTATTATAATCAGGTTACCATTACCGAGCTACAATACAACACTTTGTATTATTAAACAAATGCAAGGCATATGTCTCAACTGTAGGATATTGAGTGTACGTGCTATGTCATTGATTAATCACTATTATCTGTCGTCTGCAATATTAAGGAAAGAAATCCTGCAGACACACTCTGCCCAATGCCGGGTCTCAAATAGATATTCATTACTGAACACCAAAGACGAAGGAAGAGCTTAATTTCTGGTCCTAAAACACCGATCACTTTTACCCAACTCTAACGTGTGACTGCCCTCTTCCTAAAACAATGAAATGATACCAGGCCGCTGATTACTGTCCAGCCTCTATTCCCCACTGACTGTGTCTGCAATCCGTCACTCCTCCCTCTGACCACACAAGGCAAGCCAAGCTCAGGGTCTTTGTGAAAATCAAGGCCAGAGTGTGCAGGCCTCCTGGAGAGGAGTGGACATTTTAAAATTGAAGGGGGAGGGTGAGATGACTGTAATATCACACACTGGGCTGTGGGGTAGTAGGTGGAGTTTAGTTTGGATTAATGCGAGGTATGGGATTTGGTAAATCAAACACCAGTAGGATGTATACAATAAAAAGTCGGGTCTTTGGCAGTGTTGTAGGACAGAGACTAAGGTCGTCAGGTATAATTGTTTAAAATTTGCATCTCGTATTGATAGTGTGGTTAAGAAGGTGTTTAACACACTTGCCTTCATTGGTCAGACCTTTGAGGATCGGAATTGGGACGTCATGTTGAGGGTGTACAGGACATTCATGAGGCCTCTTCTGGAATACTGTGTCCAGCCAGGTCGTCCTGCATGCTCATTCCACAGGCACACCACCCTCTGGGTGAAAAAGCTGCCCTTAGGTCAATGTTAAATGTTACCCTCTCACCTTAAGACTATGTCCTCTAATTTTGGACTCCTGTACCCTAAGAAAATACCTTTTCTATTCTCTTTGACATTATTGACCTTGATATTATTCAGCTGGAGAAGGTTCAGAAGAGTTTAACCTGGATGTTGCTGGAAATGGAGGGATTGAGCTATAAGGAGAGGTCGGGTAGGCTGGGACTTTTTTCACTGGAGAGCATGAGATTAAGGGGTAACTTTGCAGAGATTTATAAAATAGTGAGGGCTACAGATAAGCTGAAGGGCTGATGTCTTTTCCCTAGAGTTGGGGATTCAAAACTGAGGGATATTTTAAGGTGCGAGGAAAAAGATTTACAAAAGTCATGAGAGGTAATTATTTTAGACAGAATCTGGCTTGTGTGTGGAATGAACTTCCTGAGGAAGTGGTGAAAGCAGGGACAGTTACAACGTTTAAATGACATTTAGATCAGTACATGGATAAGACATCAGTTTGGATGGTGCTGTGAGCAGCTCTCTCTCCCTCTCCCTCTCTGAGTGAATCCCTGTTGGTTTTCACCCTCTACCAATGCCTGTGCAGTAGCGGGTGGAGGCCAGCAGAGGGTGGCATTGCATCACTTTAAGCACCACAGAGACTGCCAGACCTGCCCCACACAGAGACACACAGGTATACACATGGGAATAGTTAGGGCACGGCATGAAGCTCATCTGGTAATTTAAATGAAACATAAAGAAATGCTCAATTCACCTCGTAAACTGTTAAAATATGAGTAACAGATCTGCCAAATTCCACTGTTTAAATATAAACATCAATTTATTTAAAGTGAACATTTCACATCAACTAAAATTAAAATTAAACGGGGAAGGTGAGTTTTGGTAATATCACACACTGGGCTGAGGGGTGGCAGATGGATTTTAGTTTGGATTAATGCGAGGTATTGGATTTGGTAAGTCCAACAAGAGCAGGACCTATACAATTAAATGTCGGGTCTTTGCAGTGTTGTAGAACAGAGACCTAAGCCGTCAGGTATAATTCTTTAAAATTTGCATCTCGTATTGATAGTGTGGTTAAGAAGGAGTTTAACACACTTGTCTTCATTGGTCAGACCTTTGAGGATCGGAATTGGGACGTCATGTTGTGGTTGTACAGGACATTGGTGAGACCTCTTCTCGAATACTGTGTCCAGTCTGGTCATCCTGCCCTCTCATTCCATAGGCACACCACCCTCTGGGTGAAAAAGCTGCCCTTAGGTCAATTTTAAATTTTCCCCTCTTACCTTACAACTATGTCCTCTAGTTTTGGACTCCCCAGACCCTTAGAAAACACCTCGACTATTTACTTTGATATTACTGACCTTGATATTATTAAGCTGGAGAGGGTTCAGAAGAGTTTAACCTGAATGTTGCTGGAAATGGAGGGATTGAGCTATAAGGAGAGGCTGGACAGGCTGGGACCTTTTTCACTGGAGAGTATGAGATTAAGGGGTAACTTTAAAGAGTTTATAAAATAATGAGGGATACAGATAAGCTGAAGGGCTGTTGTCTTTTCCGTAGAGTTGGGGATTCAAAACTAAGGGATACTTTAAGGTGCGAGGAAAAAAGATTTACAAAAGTCAGGAGAGGTAATTATTTTCGACAGAAGCTGGCTTGTGTGTGGAATGAGCTTCCCGAGGAAGTGGCGAAAGCAGGGACAGTTACAACGTTTAAAGGTCATTTATATCAGTACATGGATAAGACATCAGTTTGAATGGTGCTGTGAACAGCTGCCCTCTCCCTCCCCCTCTCTGAATGAATCCCTGTTGGTTTTCACCCTCTGCCAATGCCTTTGCAGTGGCGTGTGGAGGCCAGCAGAGGGTGGCATTGCATCACTTTCAGCTCCACAGAGACTGCCAGACCTGCCCCACACAGAGACACACAGATACACACACAGCAATTGTTAGGACACGGCATAGATCTCATCTGGTAATTTAAACTAAACATAAATAAATGCTCAATTCGCCTCTTAAACTGTTAAATTAGGAGTGGCAGAGAACTCCCCAATTCCACTGTTTAAATAAAAACAACAATGTATTGTTTAACACTGAAAGTGAACTGAAAGAGACCCTCTATCTCTTAACTGCGTGTTATCCGACTCCAGCTCTACAGCAATATACTGTTTCTGGGTCTGCCATCCTCTCATATCACAGGTACTTGTAAGCTCCCAGTTCAGAGCAGCATTCACTCTCTCTTAAAGGTACAGTACACACTTTCAACTTCAACACATTATACCCTGGTGAATATCGATAAGTGGATTTCTCCGGATTTCTCTTGCTCTGTGGTTTGTCAATATTTCATCTACTCTGTCTCGTATGTGTCAGGATTTTTGTTGCTCCATTGACAGTATGTCATTATTCGACTCTGTCCATGGGAATATAGCAGTATTTCACTTGCTCACACTCCTGTGTGTGGGGCAGGATTTCAGTTGTTTCATGGGGACTGTGACACTGTGACAATCTCAATGTTTGTAAATGGTACCAAACCTGCAAGGATTGTAAAGTCTATGGAGGACAGTGTGGAACTCTAACAGGACAGTGACACGCTGGTAGACGGGGATCAATGCAGAGCAATGTGAGGTGATGCACTTTGGTATGAAAGATAAAGAAAGACAGTTTAAAACAGGCTGTGCCGTTATAAAGGGGCTGCAGGAACACAGAGTGCTGCGTGTATATGAACACAGATTGTTGAAGATGTCAGGGCAAGTGGGGAGAGCAGTAACTATCACAGATTAGTTTTAGTATCTGAGCGGTTTACAGGGGGAGGTGTAGGAGGGAGTCTCCGTGCTCCCTTCCTGGGAGGTGGTGGTGACGATGTGTTGTGAGCCCACCCTCCTGCCCCCCGAGACCGTGGGGATTCCATTTGTACCAACACGACACAGAAGGGAGATGGCAGCAGGGCCACAGCTTCTAAGTTGTGCCGGGGGAAACGGAGCTGCCAGTGGGTTTAAAGTGAGAATTGCCCTTCACTGAACATTGCTCCTTACTCAGTCGGTGGGACGTGGATGTTTCAGAATCTCCACACGAGACGTCCCGGTCCTCTCCAGCTCGTACCAGGGTCCTCTCCACATGGCAGGGGGAGAGGGGTGAGGCTGTTTCTCCTGGAATGGGAGAAAGGGAGGGAGGGATGGTGGGTGTGGGTGGTCCTGCTGTTAGTGCCGGTGCAGGTGAGGATAATGGCTAATGGTGAGGTTTTCAGAGGAAGGCTGTAGACAGTGTTGTATCCATGCAGTGTAATTGATGTGGGGGGTAAAGTGGACGGGGTGACAGAGAGAGAGAGAGAGACAGACAGAGACAGAGACAGAGAGAGAGAGAGAGAGAAGGTGCTGCATGTGGCACTGACCATGTTGGAGCATTAGCCTTAATCGGGGGTCAGTGCTATAACAGATATACCGTGAGTGTGAGGGAGCAGAGAGAATACAGTGACCCTTATCCTGACAGAGCGAGGAAGGTTATTGATGCTTGTTCTTAATTGCTGGCCATTTCTTCAGACCACAGATACTGCACTGAGCTGGGTGGGGAGCTCAGACCATGCTCAGTGGGTCTGGTGGTGTGGCTCCCTCTTGCAAGAGAATGGTCCCCCGCTGTACTAGCCCATCCACCAGGACCTCCGTGCCCCTGTGACAAACCATGGTGTAATTGCCCCTTATCTGCCATGCTCGGGGTAAACTGTACAGGGCAGCTCCTAATCAGAGAAAGCTCAACTGTGTGCCCCTTGGCCTTTCAAAGATGGCACCTGTACCAGAGGTCATGGGATATCCAGGGGCACTCGGGCGACTGTGAGTCCCTCCAGCCATGATGGGTGGGAGAATCAGGCTGGCATTGAATGAGAGGGACACCATGTGGGTGGGAGGGGTGTGTAGTCAATGAGGTGAATTTGATAAGATAGCACCAGGAACCTAGCTTGGCCTCGTTCAGATAATCTCTCTGTCACACTCAATAAAAATGGCACTGAGGCAAATTATTGTTAGAATCAGCCCAGTGAGTCATAGATTCTGTTGAAACTACTCCCATTTACAAAGCTGTAGAACAAAATACTCATCCAAAACTCTCCATCATTTCACCTCACACCAATATCCCTTTTTCCCATTTTTCCTGGGAAGACAGGCTCATGTTACAGGATGCTATCGAAGTGTCTACATTTCAGCATTCTGAAACCTGGGAACACATCCGCCCATGAGACTGTCTCTCAGTCTCCCTCTCTCTGTCTATACCCCAAAAACCTCCCATGTAGTGATATTTAAACTGTTTCCCCCGCCATCTCTCGCTGGCAGTGATATTTACCCCTTGACATGCCACAATACAGATATGGAGCTATAAATGGGTGGGAGCTGCACATCCTGTAACTTCCAGCATGGGCTGCAAGTTTCCCCTCACAGGGCAGGGATCTAACACAGTGTTACTGAGCAATTTACTGGGGTGGTGTACACAGCTCTACATGCGGGGAGGGTAACTGCTCCTGGTTTACAGATCAATTCACCAGTTGTCACTGCCCAGGTCTCTGTGCTGGGCAGACGATCTGGTTGAGGTTTATAGATAATGCAATGATGTGGGATGTGCAACTCCTCATGGTGGATGGATATTTTTTCTAGGTTCACACATTAGTGCCCTGCTGTGGTCTGCACAGCTCCCAGTGCGGGACAGATATGTAGCCTGTGCACAGTACATCATGTTGATGGGGTGGATGGGGGGAAAGGTGATGGACAGGTCATGGAGCTCCCCGGAACGTTCTCTCCCCAACATTCTATAACTAACATTCCGCAGAATGTTCTATTACCGACATTCTATAACTGCCATTCCCCGGAACGTTGTGACTCCAACATTCTATAACTGCCATTCCCCGGAATGTTCTGTTTCCAACATTCTATAACTGATATTCCCCGGAACATTCTGTCCCTGACATTCTATAACTGACATTCCCCGGAACGTTCTGTCCCTGACGTTGTTTGTTTGTGAACGGCCGGACGTCAGTGAATTGAACAAACGATAAGATCCCGAGGGAAGAGATCCCGTTCCAGGGAGAAGGAGACACTGTTCCGAAGGCTCCTCAGGCAGTTAAAGGGGTGAATACATTTTCCCTGTGTTTACATTTCTCCACGACACAGGATCGACCACAATTTAGACCAAAATACAGGAATTCCCAAACTCCGTTTGTCTTCAGAAACTGGGAGAGAATCCTTCAGGACAGCAACATTTCCACCCTCCGTATTAGGAACTGGGAAGGAGTGACCTGGGTCTGCTCTCGAGTGATCGAGTGTGTGGGAATGTTCTAGAAACAATCTGTCCTTATGGATGTGTCTCTGTGTGTTTGTGGACGGAGAGTTTCTTGTGGTTTATGTCACATTTTTGTCAGTAATTCTGACCTTCCCATTTGTTATTCCAGCTCCAATTATTTTAATAAATCCCTGAATACAGGGACACATTTGAAAATCTCACTGGGTCCCCGATCAAACGGGTCCCTTTGCCTCCAGACTGATGAGTAATGGGTTTGTTTTCCTTCCTCACAGTTAACGTAGTGACCATCTACGTCCTGCTTTATAAAGATTGTGGATTGTCTCCATGTGTCAGACGTTACCTGGGGGCCATGGCAGCGGCGGATCTCCTGGTCATTGTCTTCGACCTGATCCTGAGACACATTCCCATTGTTTATGAGGTACAGTTTTATTTCCTGAGGGCCTCTGTCCCCGTGTGTAATATCCACGCCGTCCTGCTTTATGCAGCTACTGACTGCTCTGTCTGGTTCACCGTCACGTTCACCTTTGATCGATTTGTGGCCATTTGTTGCCAGAAGCTGAAAAGTAAATATTGCAGTGAGAAAACGGCGGCTGTGGTTCTGGGAGCAGTGACTGCGCTGAGCTGTTTAAAGAACATTTCCTGGTATTTTATGTTCACGGCTCGGTATTTGATGGCGAACATGCCCTGGTTTTGTGATGTAATAGGCGCTGTTGTATATTCCATTGTCTGGGTCACAATCGAGTTCCTCCACCACATTCTAACCCCGTGTGTCCCATTTCTCCTGATTCTGCTGCTCAATGTTCTCACCGTCAGACACATTTTAGTGACCAGCAGAGCCCGCAGGAGACTCCGCGCTCACACCAATGGGGACGCTCAGTCTGACACAGAAATGAGAAACCGAAAAAAATCCATCATTTTACTGTTTGTGATCTCGGCCAATTTCATCCTGTTATGGTCAACGTTAATGCTGTACTCTATATGGTACCGGACGTGGTATATTGTGGATACTCTGAAACCCGATCCCTTTGTGCGGGAATTGGGCTTCATGCTGCAGCTCCTCAGTTGCTGCACAAACACCGCGATTTATGCCGTGACCCAGACTAAGTTCAGGCAGCAGCTGAAGAATGTGCTGAAATATCCCTTCACCCAAATCCATCCATCAATCAAATTCCCTCATTAATCACACCATCCGGAATTTTCTCATTTCAGTTCAGTGTTTCAGCGATGGAGCAGCCTGTCGCTATGGTAACAGACTGAGGGTAGCGCTGGTTTGTCCATCCTTATCCTACAGGGGGGTTACAGGGAAACATTTCAATGTTTCTCACAACTCAGGGGCCAGTGAGAAAAGGCACCATCCCACTGACTGTATCCATCACTTCCATTTGTAACCAATAAAAATGCTGATTAAACCATGCCGAGCAGCAGGGTGACCGATGTTGTTGTGTGTCTTTGTGTTGGAGAAGCTGAGCTGCAGAGAGACAAACACAGCCCCAAGTCCTGGTCCTCAGGGAAGGGGAGGGCACCGGGCCCTGAGCTCAGGAGCTGAGTTTAAATCCCTCTGTCCACCCGACTCCAACCTGCAATCCCCATTTCCTCTCCCCTATCTCCCCTACTCTTTTTCTCCTCAATTCTCTCTCTCTCTCTCTCTCTCTGTCTTTCAGCACACACCCTCTTTCTCAACCCGCTCTTTCATCCCGCGCTCTCTCTCTCTCACACACACACACCCAATCCCGGTTTCGCCATATGCCTCCATTCTTCCCTCTCCCCTTTTCTCTCTCTCTCATGCCGTCTTTGTATCCCTCCCACAATTCCATCTCTAAGCCATTTTCCCCACCTCCCACATCTCACCCCCACCACCCACACGCAGCCTCACCCCCAAACACCCCAGTCTCTGGGTCAGAGGGAGAGGGAAGGACTAGGGAGACAGAGTATGTCAGAGAGAGAGGGAGGGAGGGACTGGAGGGAGAGAGATTCAGTCAGAGGGAAAGAGAGGGAGGTGGGAGAAAGAGAGACACTAAGGGAGGTGGTGAGCGAGAAGGGGGACAGACAGAGACAGTCTGAGGTGCAGAGAGAGAGAGAGAGACACGGGAGGAAATAACGAGAGAGAGGGGCGAGAGAGAGAGAGAGAGAGAGATTGAGAGAGGGGCGAGGGGCGGGGCAAGAGAGAGAAAGAGACTGAGAGAGAGAGGGGCGACGAGAGAGAGAAAGGGGGCAAGAGAGAGAGGAGAGACGAGAGAGAGAAAAAGACAGGGCAGAGACAGAGAATGAGGGGGCGAGAGAGAGAAAGGGAATGGGAGATGGGGACAAGAGAAAGCGGGATGGCTAGAGAGAGAGATAGAGGAGGGAAGAGACAGAGATAGAGGAGTGAAGAGAGAGAGGGTCGAGAGAGAGAGTTGGGATAGAGAGGGAGAGAGAGAGCGAGAGAGAGAGAGAGAGAGAGAGAGACGGGATGAGAGAGAGCAATGGCGAGAGGGAGAGAGAGAGACTGGATGAGAGAGAGAGAGAGAGAGGGAGGAGACGAGAGATAGTGGGTGGAGGCGAGAGAGAGAGAGGGTGGAGGCGAGAGAGAGAAAGGGAAGGGGCGAGAGAGAGAGGGAGGAGACGAGAGAGAGAGGGAGGGGACGATAGAGAGAGGGAAGTGACGAGAGAGAGAGGGAGGGGCGAGACAGACAGGGAAGGGGCGAGAGAGAGAGAGAGAGGGAGGGGGCTGAGAATGAGAGGGCGAGAGAGAGAGGGAAGGGGAAGGGGCGAGGGAGAGAGGGAGGGGGTGAGAGAGAGGAAGGGGGCTAGATAGAGAGAGGGAGGGTCGAGAGGGAGAAGGAGGGGGTGAAAGAGAGAGAGGGAGGGGGACGTGAGGGAGAGAGAGGGAGGGGGCCAGAGAGAGGGAAGTAATGAGATAGGGAAGGGATGAGAGAGAGAGGGAGGGGGCGAGAGAGGCAGAGGGAGGGGGCAGAAGAGATAGAGGGAGAGGGGCGAGAGAGAGAGGGAGTGTCGAGAGAGAGACGGAGGGATGGGGGCGAGGGAGAGAGAGAGAGGAGGGTGAGAGAGTGTGGGGGGAGAGAGAGAGGGAGGAGGACGAGAGAGAGAGGGTAGGGGACGAGAGAGAGGGGGGAGAGAGAGAGGTAGTGGGCCAGAGAGAGGGAGGGGGACGAGAGAGATTGCGAGGGCAGGCAACAGAGAGAGGGAGGGGGAAGAGACAGAGAGGGAGGGGATGAGAGAGGGAGAGGGAGGCGGCGAGAGAGACAGAGGGAGAGTGGCGAGAGAGAGAGAGACGGAGAGGGGTGAGAGAGAGAGGGAGGAGGCGAGAGAGAGAGGGAGGGGGCGAGAATGAGAGAGGGAGGGCGTGGGTTGAGAGAGAGAGGAATGGGAGTGACAGAGAAAGAGCAAGGGTTTGAGATAGAGAGACGGAGTGGGATGAGAGAGAGTGGGATGAGAGAGAGAGAGGGAGGGGGACGAGAGAGAGATGGAGGGGGTCGAGAAAGAGAGAGGGATGGGGGCGAGAGACAGAGAGGGAGGGGTGAGAGAGAGGGAGGGTGCGATAGGGAGGGAGTCAAGGGGCGAGAGAGCGAAAGAGAGGGGGAGAGAGAGGGAGGGGGCGAGAGAAAGAGAGTGAGTGTACACCACCCCAGTGCATTGAACTGCAAAACAGAATCACTTACCCTCCCAGCATGTAGGACTGTGTACCCCACCCCAGTGCATTGATCTGTAAACCAGGAGCAGTTACCCTCCCAGCATGTAGGACTTTGTACACCACCCCAGTGCATTGATCTGTGACGCAGGAGCAGTTACCCTCCCAGCATGTAGTGCTGTGAACACCGTCCCAGTGCATTGATCTGTAACCCAGGAGCAGTTACCCTCCCAGCAAGTAGGACTGTGCACACCACCCCAGTGCATTGATCTGTAACCCAGGAGCAGTTACCCTCCCAGCATGTAGGACTGTGTACCCCACCCAGTGCATTGATCTGTAAACCAGGAGCAGTTACGTCCCAGCATGTAGGACTGTGTACGCTATCCCAGTGCATTGATCTATAACCCAGGAGCAGTTACCCTCTCAGCATGTAGGGGCTGTGTACCCCATTCCAGTGCATTGATCTGTAAACCAGAAGCAGTTACCTTCCCAGCATATAGGGTTGTGTAGCCCACCCCAGTGCATTGATCTGTAACCCAGGAGCAGTTACCCTCCCAGCATGTAGGATTGTGTATCCCACCCCAGTGCATTGATCTGTAAACTATGAGCAGTTGCCCTCTCAGAATGTAGGACGGTGTACACCACCCCAGTGCATTGCTCAGTAACACTGTGTTAGATCCCTGCCCAGTGAGGTGAAACTTACAGCCCATGCTGGAAATGAAAGGTACAGCTCCCACACATTTACAACTCCATATCTATATTGTGCCCTGACAGGGGGGTGCTGTGGGTGTGAACATCACTGGCAGAGAGAGATAGTGGTGGAATCAATTTAAATATCACCACATGGGAGGGGTTTGGGGTATAGACAGAGAGGGGGAGACTGAGAGACAGCGTCTTTGGTGTATGTGTTCCCAGGTTTCAGAATGCTGAAACGTACACATTTCAATAACATCCCGTAACAAGAGCCAGTCTTCCCAGGAAAAATGGGAAAAAGGAAGATTGGTGTGACGTGAAATGATGGGGAGTTTTGGATTAGCGTTTGTGCTACAGCTTTGTAAATGGAATAGTTTCAACAGAATCTCTGACTCACTGGGCTGATTCTAACAATAACTTGCCTCAGTGACATTTTCATTAAGTGTGACAGAGAGATTATGTGTACGAGGCCAAGCTAGATTCCTGGTGCTATCTTATCAAACTCAACTCATTGACTACCCCCTCACCACACCCCCACCCTTCCACCATGATGTCCCTCTCATTCAATACCAGCCTGATTCTCCCACCCGTCATGGCTGGAGGGACTCACAGTGGCCCGGGTTTTTTCGGATATTCCATGGCCCCTGGAACTGGGGCCATCTTTGAAAGGCCAATGGGCACACAGTTGAACTTTCTCAGCTTGGAGCTACCTTGCACAGTTTGCCCCGAGCATGGCAGATAAGGTGCAATTACACACCTGTTTGTCGACAGGGGCATGGAGGTCTTGGTGGATTGTCAAGTACAGAGGGGTGCCTTACTCTTCCCAGAGGGAGCCACATCACCAGACTCCCCGAGCATGGTCTGAGCTCCCCACCCAGCTCAGCCAAGTATCTGCGATCTGAAGAAATGTCCAGCAAAACAGGACAAACATCCATAACCTTCCCCGCTCCGTCAGGATAAGGGTCACCGTATTCTCTCTGTTCCCCCACACTCACGGTATATCTGTTATAGCACCGACCCCCGAATAAGGCGAATGCTCCAACATGGTCAGTGCCACATGCAGCACCTTCTCTCTATCTCTGTCTCTCTCTATCTCTCTCCTTATCTCTCTCTGTCTCTCTGTCTCTCTCTCCCTCTCTCTCAGTCACCCCGTCCACTTTACCCCCCGCCCACATCAATTACACTGCATGGATACAACACTGTCGACAGACTCCCTCTGAAAACCTCACGATTAGCCATTATCCTCACCTACACCGGCACTAACAGCAGGACCACCCACCCCCACCATCCCTCCCTTCCTTTCTCCCATTCCAGGTGAAACAGCCTGTAATAGGACAGAAAGGGCCAAGTTGGGTGGTGGAGTGCCCGATATCCGTTCCCTCACACCCCCTCCCCCTGCCATGTGGGGAGGACCTTTGTACGAAACGGAGAGGACCGGGGCGCCTCTTGTGGAGATTCTGAAACATCCACGTCCCACCGACCGAGTTAGGAGCAATGTTCAGTGAAGGGCAATTCTCACTTTAAACCCACTGGCAGCTCAGTTTCCCCCCGGCACAACTTAGTACAAATGGAATCCCCACGGTCTCGGGGGGCAGGAGGATGGGCTCACAACACATCGTCACCACCATCTCACAGGAAGGGAGCACGGAGGCTCCCTCCTACACCTCCTCCTGTAAACAGCTCAGATACTGAAACTAATCTGTGATAGTTACTGCTCTACCCACTTGTGCTGACATCTTCAACAATCTGTGCTCATAAACACGCAGCGCTCTCTGATCCTGCAGACCCCTTATCATGGCACAGCCTGTTTTAAACTGTATTTCTTTATCTTTCATACCAAAGTACATCACCTCACATTGCTCTGCATTGATCCCCATCTACCAGCGTGTCACTGTCCTGTTAGACATCCGCACTTTCCTCCATAGACTTTACAATTCTTGCAGGTTTGGTGCCATTTACAAACATTAAGATTGTCATAGTTTCACAGTCCCCATGAAACAACTGAAGTCCTGCCCCCCACACACGAGTGTGAGCAAGTGAAATACTGATATATTCCCATGGACAGATTTAAATAATGACATACTGTCAATGGAGCAACAAAATTCCTGACACATGCGAGGCTGAGTAGATAAAATATTGACAAATCACAGAGCAAGAGAAATTCTGATCGGTTCCACTTATCTTTATTCATCAGGGCATAATGCGATGAAGTTGAAAGTGTGAACTTTACCTTTAAGAGAGAGTGAATGCTGCTCTGGACTGAGAGCTTACAAGTACCTGTGATATGAGAGGATGGCAGACGCAGAAACAGTATATTGCTGACGAGCTGGAGTCGGGTAATAAACAGTTTAGAGATAGAGGGTCTCTTTCAGTTCACTTTCAGTGTTAAAAAATACATTGTTGTTTTTATTTAAACAGTGGAATTTGGGATTTCTCTGTCACTCATATTTTATCAGTTTACAAGGCGAATTGAGCATTTATTTATGTTTAGTTTAAATTACCAGATGAGATCTATGCCATGCCCTAACAATTGCTGTGTGTGTATCTGTGTGGGGCAGGTCTGGCTGTCTCGGTGGTTCTGAAAGTGATACAATGCCACCCTCTGCTGGCCTCCACACGCCACTGCACGGCATTGGCAGAGAGTGAAAACCAACAGGGATTCATTCAGAGAGGGGGAGAGAGAGGGCAGCTGCTCACAGCACCATCCAAACTGATGTCTTATCCATGTACTGATCTAAATGTCCTTTAAACGTTGTAACTGTTCCTGCTTTCACCACTTCCTCTGGAAGTTCACTCCACACACAAGCCAGCTTCCGTCTAAAATATTTACCTCTCCTGACTTTTGTAAATCTTTTTTCCTCGCACCTTAAAATATCCCTCAGTTTTGAATCCCCAACTCTAGGGAAAAGACATCAGCCCTACAGTTCATCTGTACCTCTCATCATTTGATAAACCTCTGCAACGTTACCCCTCCATCTCATACTCTCCAGTGAAAAATGTCCCAGCCTATCCAGCCTCTCCTTATAGCTCAATCCCTCCATTTCCAGCAACATCCAGGTTGAACTCTTCTGAGCCCTCTCCAGCTTAATAATATCAAGGTCAATAATATCAAAGTGAACAGTCAAGGCATTTTAAAAGGTAGTGGAGACAAAAACTAGAGGACATAGTTGTAAGGTAATCGGGGAAAAAATTTAAAAGTGACCTAAATGTAGCTTTTTCACCCAGAGGGTGGTGTGCCTATGGAATGAGCGTGCAGGACGTCCTGTCTGGACACAGTATTCCAGAAGAGGTCTCACCAATGTCCTGTACAACCTCAACATGATGTCCCAATTCCGATACTCAAAGGTCTGACCATTGAAGACAAGTGTGCAACACATCTTCTGAACCACATTATTTTTATGAGATGCAACTGTTAAAGAATAACACCTGATGGCTGTGGTCTCTCTTCTACAACACTGCCAAAGGCCCTATGTTTAATTGTATAAGTCGTACTCTTGTTGATTTAGCAAATCCAATACCTCGCATTAATCCAAACTAAACTCCATCTGCCACGCTTCGGCCAGTGAGTGATATTACCACCTCCTCACCTTTCCTGTTTAATTTAAAATGCCCACCCCTCTCCAGGAGGCCTGTACACTCCGGCCTTGATTTTCACAAAGACCCTGAGCTTGGTTTGCCTTGTGTGGTTAGGGGGAGGAGTGATGGATTGCAGAAACAGTCAGTGGGGAGGAGAGGCTGGACATATCATTTCATGGCGTGGTATCATTTCATGGTTTTAGACAGAGGCAGACGCAAGTGAGAGTTGGGTTATAATGATCGGTGTTTTGGGACCAGAAATTGTGTTCTTTCTCCGTGTCTGGTGTTCTGTAATAAATATCTATTTGAGACCCTTCATTGGGCAGAGTATGCCTGCAGGATTTATTTCCCTAATATTGCAGACTACAGATAATAGCGATTAAAGATGTTCATAGTTAATTTCAATCTTGCATTTGTTTAAAAAAACAAAATGTTTTATGTAGTTCAGTGATGGTAACCTGATTATAATAAATCCACACTGAGCTGAACGCTGCCCCTTTAAATGCGACCCAAAATCTGGGTATAGTAATGTAGTGGGTAGTGTCCCTGCCTCTGGATTTGAGTCCAATTCCTGAAATTGTTTGGTAGTGTTATTGGCTCTGGACCAGAAGGTGTGGATTCATGTCCTGCCTGTTTGCAGAGGTATGTCCCAGCATGTCATAACAGGCTGATGAACAAACACACAGGAGAATAATGTTACAGCTTTATGGGTATTGCTGAGTGGTGCTCGTGTCCCTCCCTCTGGGCACAAAGGGCTAGGTGTAAATCCCACAGAAGTGTCTCCTAATATATCTGAACAGACTGATTAAACTGGTTTTAGAATTGTGACTTGATGGAGAAAGAACAGGTGTCGGTGTTGAATTTCAACATTTCGGCCCAGGATTATTGAAAGTACAGCCATTCGTCTTGATTGAAGTCACATTTCGCAGCAGTAAAGGTTTTTAATATCTAAACGGTCATGGGTAGTGATTGCAGTCAAGGTTTTTCCTCAGGTTAGGGGCGTCCAAAACTAGAGTACATTGGTGGAAAGTGAGAGGGGAAAGGTTTTGAAGAGGCCTAAGGGGCACCTTTTCACACAGAGGGTGGTGTGTGTGTGGAATGAGCTGCCAGAGGAAGTGGTGGAGGCTGGTACAACTACAGCATGTAAAAAGCATCTGGATGCTGACAGACCTGCCGAGCTTTTCCAGCAATTTCTGTATTTGTTAAAACAAAGCATTCATTTTAACACAGGTATCTGTGTTAGCTGTCTGGATTCAGAATTGGCTGGCCAGCAAAAGACAGGGAGTGGTAGTGGAAGGAAAATATTCTGCCTGGAAGTCAGTGGTGAGTGGTGTTCCACAGCGCTCTGTCCTTGGTCCCCGACTCTTTGTAATTTTTATTAATGACTTGGATGAGGGCATTGAAGGATGGATCAACAAGTTCGCAGATGACACAAAGGTTGGAGGTGTCGTTGACGGTAAAGAGGGCTGTTGTAGGCTGCAGTGGGACATTGGCAGGATGCAGAGATGGGCTGAGAGGTGGCAGACGGAGTTCAACCTGTATAAATGTGATGTGATTCCTTTTTTAAAGGACGAATTTGAAAGCTGAGTAGAGGATTAAGGATAGGATTCTTGATAGTGTGAAGGAACAGAGAGATCTTGGTGTGCAGGTACATGGATCCCTTAAAATGGCCACCCAAGTGGCACGGTTGTTAAGAAAGCACATGGTGTTTTGGCTTTCATTAATAGTGGGATTGAGTTTAAGTGCCATGAGATCTTGTCGCAGCTTTATCAAACTTTGTTTCGAACGCACTTGGAATACAGCGTACAGTTCTGGTCACCCTATTACAGGAAAGATGTGGATGCTTTGGAGAGGGTTCAGATTAGGTTTACCAGGATGCTGCCTGGACTGGAGGGCTTATCTTATGAAGAGAGGTTGACTGAGCTTGGACTTTTTTCAATGGAGAAAAGGAGGAGGAGAGGGGACCTAATTGAGGTATACAAGATAATGAGAGGCATAGATAGAGTCGATAGCCAGAGACTATTTCCCAGGGCAGAAATGGCTAACATGAAGGGTCAAAGTTTTAAGCTGGTTGGAAGAAAGTATAGAGGGGATGTCAGGGGCGGGTTCTTTTCACAGAGAGTTGTGAGAGCATAGAATGGTTTGTCTGCAGCAGTTGTGGAGGCTTGGTCATTGGGAACATTTCAGAGACTGCTGGACATGCAATTGGTCACAGAAATTTAAGGGTGCATACATGAGGATCAATGGTCGGCACAACATGGTGGGCTGAAGGGCCTGTTCTGTGCTGGACTGTTCTATGTTCTATGTATTCTGAATACATTAAACATTTTATTTTTTAATGACGCAGGGACATATAAACATGTCTTCAAATCGACCGAGACCATTTTCTGCTCAGGGTATGGCTCTGTGTATGACAGCAGCAATGATGCCCCGACATGAAACAGGGAATGTGATGGAGACATAGTTAGGACAATGTACAATGAGACCTCACATGGTCCAGTTTGGGTGAGAATGACATTATTGTGTGATTCAACTCAGAGGGAGAAAATGTCAACTGCCTGAGAAGAAACGGCCGATTGCACTCTCTCTCCTTCATTATTCCTCATCACAATAACGTGTACGAGCTAAAACAAAACTCTACTGTTATTGTTACCATTCTTATTTTTATAGAATCCCTGCAGTGTGGAAACAAGCCCTTTGGTCCAACAAGTCCATACTAATCCTCCAAATTGTAACCTTCCCATGGCCTTACAGTTACCACTGACTACTGCACCTAAAGTAGAAATCGCTGAACACTGTGGCCTATTTTACCAATCCACTTGAATTATATATATATATTTTTGTGAGACACAGTGAGAGACACAAGGTGTATGAATCTTTGTTCAATTTCCACCACCATAAAAATAGGAAAACACCCGAGTGGCCTGTGACAAGCACTGCCCTTCACATCAAAAAGGGCAATGCTGTGTGAACAAACAGTGAAGGGGAGGGCAGGGACTAAATCAAAATAGAATTGGAGGGGGAAATGATGCACTCCACTCCCTGCGGCGCCCACCTCTCCCTAAACAACTCCAGCGTGTTGGTGGGCACCGCGTGCTCCATCTCTCAGGACACCCGTGCACTAACGTAACCACGGAAGAGGGGCAGGCAGTCGGTCCTAACGACCCCCTCCACGGCGCGCTGCCTGGACCTGTTTCCACTTGAATTATACAGCTTTGGACTGTGAGAGGAAACGGGAGCACCCATCAGAAGCTCACGCAGACTGTCGCCTGCGTCTGGAATTAAACTCATGTCCCTGATGCTGTGAGGCAACAGTACGAGCTACTGAGCCACTGTGCTAACCTGGAACCTCCTGCCAGCCTAATGCAAAGGGAATTCCGCCAAATCCAACTCTCCGAGGATACAATCCCATTGTTAGCAGCTGTGTGAGTAGAATATCTTCAGAAGCAGAATAACATTTCGGACAATCTCTCAATGTTTCCTTATGTCACGAGTTACATAATATTTGGACAACGTTCTTTCAATGTGAAATTGCAGAGATTTTGTTTATTTTGTGTGTGTGTGTGTGTGTGTGTGTGTGTGTGTGTGTCAGTGTTTTTAGAAAGGGAAATATCGATTCTTTATTTGCAATATCCAGTTTGCCATTCATCATTCCATCATAGTTGGAGTAACATTGCTCTGGACTATAAACGTGCTATTTGAGCAGATTAAAGAAACTATCCTGACTTGTTCCTAAAACTGACCCTGACCCAGTCTGAGACCGATATCATCGACCATATCACCGACCTGGTTACATTTACCATTTGTTGTGAGCATTGGAGGAGTGGGATTAGAAAAGGAGACAGTGATCCAAAAAGCCGGAGAACTATAGACCGGTGAACCTGATGTCGGTGGTGGGTAAGTTGTTGGAGGGGATTCTGAGGGATAGCATTTACATACATTTGGGATGGTAAGAGCTGATCGGGATAGTCAACGTGGCTTTCTGCATGGGAAATCATGTCTCATTAATTTGGTTCGAGTTTTATAAAGATGTAACAAAGAAGATTGATGAAGGCAGTTTTGTAGACATTGTCTATGTGGACCTCAGCAAGGTGTTCATAACATTCTGATTGGTAGACAGATGAGTAAGTTTCGGTCACATGGGATACAGAAAAAGCTAGTCACAATTGGCTTGAAGGAAGAGGGATATTTTTCAGACTGGAGGCTTGTGAGCAGAAATTATACACCTGATGGTAAGGGCCTGGTGAGTGTTGTGAAACAAATGGACAAAGGTCTGCAGGTACATTGTTCCTTGAAAGTGGAGTTGAATGCAGACAGTGCAGTACAGAACACATTTGGCACATTTGCCTTAGTCAGTCAGAGCATTGAGTATAGGAGTTGTGGTGGCATGTTGCATCTGTACAGGATGTCGGTGAGGCTACTTTAAGAATACTGCATACAACTCGTTTGGCAGCCGAAAAGATTTACACGGATGACCCAGGACTGGAGGTTTGAGCTTTAGGGAGAGGTTGATTAGTTTGAGGTGTTTCCTGTTGAAGTGTCAGAGGCTGAAGGGTGACATTATAGAGGTTTATAAAATCATCAGGGGCATGGATATTCTGAACATCCACGTTCTGCTCCCCAGGATAGGAGAGCCCAGAACAGGAGAGCATGGGTTGAAGGCGAGAGGGCGAATGATTTAGAAGGGACCTGAAGATAAATGTTTCCCACACAGAGTGGTGTGTGGACAGAAAGTGCTGTCAGTGGAAGTGGTGAAGGCGGTTACACTCGCACATTTAAAAGCATCTGAAGAGGAGAGATATTATCCAAATGCTTGCAAATGTGACTTGTTCAGATTTGATATCTGATCAGAGTGAACAGATTGGACTAACGGGTCTGTTTCCTTTCTGCATGATTCTCTGATTCTATAAGAGGGATGACGAAAAATTCTGAACGTACCTTTCAAATCAGAATCCTCTTCACTGGAAGTTTATCGTGCCTCTATGTTCATATTGTTTGAAAGTTGCATTAGTGAAATATTTGACAGAGAACTGAGTCATGGACAATGGGATACAGACAGGAAAGTGGGGCTGAGATCACAACCTGATCAGCCGCAATCTTAGAACCTGGTGGAAAAGGTTCAAAGTGTCTAATGAATCACTCCTATCCCTCAATCCCGTGTTCCTATGTTCCATTCAGCCCATTACACCTGTTCAGCTGGAGCATTTAGAGGCTACTTACTTCTATAACCTGGTGCACAGAAACAGAGGAGATCATTCGGACCTTCAAGACTGTCCCACACGCTTTGAGTTGATTTGGGAAATGTAATTTTAAAACTCAGGCTGGGTATTAAAGAGGCCCCTCATCTCTCTTTACAGAGCTTCCCCTCTCTGAAACTTGTGCTCCATTTGTTGGTCATGGTGTAGACCCAAATTCACTGAGAATACAGCCCCCATACCTCACCCAGCGATGGCTCACAAAATCCTCTGGCCTCCCTGACGGCAACATTCAATAACAGAGCATTCATGAAAATAACGCCCACTAACTTTCCAATAACAGAATGTGAGAACATCAGACACAGGGGCAGGTCGTTCACTCCCCAAACCTGCCTTGCCCTTCACTAAGATCATGACTGACTTGCTCTTGGTCTCAAATCCTCTTTCATACCCAATTCTTTACGGCCCTCAACTCTCTGACAGGTCATTATCCATCTACCGCCTCTTCAAATACTTATAGTCATTTGGCTCCTCGAATACTCTTGAGAAGAGAAATCCTGACATTCAATGCCACCTGTTTGAAGAAAACCCTTGCTGCTCCTATACCATGGCCTATTGATATGAACAAAAGAGTTCATATGAACAAAACACATGGGGTCAGGTAAAAAATGTCTGGCCCTGATTTCAAGGCTTCTGTTGCCTTCTGTTGACATCAAGAAGCTTAACCAATCTGAACTTAATGGGAATCAGAGAAAACACTCCAGTATTTGGAGTCAAACATGGCACAAAGGAAGATGTTTATCACCTCCGTCCTGGGTCAGCTCTGTGCGAGATCCTCAGGGCAGCTTCCTCTTCACAAACATTTTCACGTGCTTCATCAATGTCTCCCCGCCCCCACCCTCCCCACCACAAGATCCGAAGTGGGGATAATCACTGAGAATTCCACAATGTTCATAATAACTTGACGCCCCCATCACCTTCTGAACTGGACTGTGTCCATGTGCTGGGCAAGTTGTTGGAGGGGATCCTGAGGGACAGGATGTACATGCGTTTGGAAATGCAAGGACTGATGCGTGGTCGTCAACATTGTTTTTGTGCGTGGGAAATCCTGTCTCACGATCTTGATTGAGTTTTTTGAAGAAGTAACAAAGAAGACTGATGAGGGAAGAACAGTAGATGTGATCTATATGGACTTCAGTAAGATGTTCGACAAGGTTCCCCTTTGTAGACTGATTAGGAAGTTTATATCTCATGGAATGCAGAGAGAAGAAACCATTTGGATACAGAACTGGCTCAAAGGTAGAAGACAGAGGGTGGTGGTGGAGGGTTGTTTTTCAGACTGGAGAACTCTGACCAGTGGAGTGCCACAAGGATCGGTGCTGGGCCAGCTACTTTTTGTCATTTACATAAATGATTTGGATGTGAGCATACGAGGTACAGTTAGTAAGTTTGCAGATGACACCAAAATTAGAAATGTTGTGGACAGCGAAGAGGGTTTCCTCAGATTACAACAGGATCTGGACCAGATGGGCCAATGGGCTGAGTAGGCGGATGGAGTTTAATTCAGATAAATGCGAGGTGTTGCATTTTGGGAAAGCAAATCTTAGCAGGACTTATAACTTAATGGTAAGGTCCTAGGGACCTTTACTGAACAAAGAGAACTTGGAGTGGAGGTTCATAGCTGCTTGAAAGTGGAGTCGCAGGTAAATAGGATAGTGAAGAACGCAGTTGGTATGTTTTCCTTTATTTGGCAGAGTACTGAGTACAGGAGTTGGGAGTTGAAAATGTGTTGCTGGAAAAGCGCAGCAGGTCAGGCAGCATCCAAGGAACAGGAGATTCGACGTTTCGGACATAAGCCCAAAGGCTTTTCCCAGAAACATAGAATCTCCTGTTCCTTGGATGCTGCCTGACTTGCTGCGCTTTTCCAGCAACACATTTTCAGCTCTGATCTCCAGCATCTGCAGACCTCACTTTCTCCTAGAGGAGTTGGGAGGTCATGTTGCAGCTGTACAGGATTTTGGTGAGGTCGTTCTTGGAATATTGTGTACAATTTTGGTCTCCTTCCTCTCGGAAAGGTGTTGTGAAACTTGAAAGGGTTCAGAAAAGATTTACAAGGATGTTGCCATGGTTGGTGTGTATGAACTGCAGAAGGAGACTGAACAGGCTGGGGTTTTTTTCTCGGGACTGTCGGAGGCTGTGGAGTAACCTTATAGAGATATTAAAAATTATGAGGGTCATGGATAGGATAAATAGACAAAGACCTTTTCCCTGGTGTCAGCAAGTCCAGAACTATGGTATATAGTTTTAGGGTGAGTGGGGAGAGATATAAAAGAGACCTAAGGGACAACCTTTTCAAACAGAGGGTGGTACGTGAGCTGCCAGAGGATGAGGTGGAGACTGGTACAATTGCACCATTTAAGAGGCATTTGGATGCGTATATGAATAAAAAGGGTTTGGAGGGATATGGGCCGGGTGCTGGCAGGTGGGACTAGATTGGGTTGGGATAACTTGTCGGCATGGACAAATTGGAACAAAGGGTCTGTTTCCATGCTGTATATCTGTATGACTCTAACTGGGTATATATTTGGTAATGTGAATTTAGCAAGCTGCCGAAATTGGGCTGGCAAATGGGAGGGGCTTGGGATACACTCCTGGAACTGATGCACACACAGTGGCCGATGGCGTCCTCTTGTACTTAAAGGTTTTGCACTCTACCATGTCTCTGATGTGAATAAAAGTCAGTATCCGATTATTTCCCATTTTAAATGCTCGCGAATATCTGACTATTTAGTGCAGCATAAGCATTTAAAATGCAGGTATTTCAAGGCCAGCATCATTATGTAGTCTAATTATTGCTCAGAACATGAATATTTGAAATGTTGTATGCCAATTACTAAAACAAATCTGTCATTGCTTTGGCCCAAATCTCTTTGAAAAGGTCTGACTTTTCACTCACAAGACAATATGTTAATCGCTTTTGATAAATGTCCACATTTCATATTAAATAACATTCTTTCTAAAAATTAAACGGTTTCAAATTATTGTTCAATAAAATTTGATAGCACAAATCATTTATTTGATTTAATATTCACAGAGCATGTTGAATTATAGTTATTTCTAATTTGCTGGCAAGTAGCTGAAGCTTGTACATTTCAGTGAGAAATTAAACTGATTGATTATATATAAATGTATAAGAACGCTAATTCTATTTGATTGTTCAATCGTTTGCTCACTCTGAATACGTAATCATTCAGATGGCAAACACTTTCTAAATGTTGGAGTGACAATGCATTGTTTAGAATCCTGACATTGTGTATGAAATTCTGATCGCTAACAGAGTTACATCCATGTTGTTTGTTTGATACAAAATAAAAATGTACATTCTTTATTTCTGTGTCAGGAAAACCTGAAAGGACTCCATGTTTTTGTTCCATAAATATAGAGTCAACTTAATTCTTTTCAGAGATTATAGTTCATTCGAATCATCATAGTTGTTATCTTATTTTTGGCCAATTCACGAAACTTAGCACACATCTGATGAATACAAGGGTCACCCAAAAGATTGTACCTGAAGAAAACAGTAGCAACTGACAAGTTAAGAATCACGTTAATAACTGAGATTGGCCGAGCCTGCCTGGTGTAGGACACCGCACACATTGTAATGGCATTCAGGTGAATGTAACAATGAACAATATAACTGGAAGTTTTGGACTAACGCCACTCCCCAGCATCCTAATCTCACATATATCACTCCCTCACACATTCAACAATTGATAAGAGTCCATAGGCAGCGTGAAACATAAAATACAGAACAGTACACCACAGTACAGACCCTTAGACCCTTGACCTCCTGCCGAACTTTTATCCTACTCGAAGATCAGACTAACTGACATACCCTTCATGTGCCTATCCAATAGTAACTTATATATCCCTAATACACTGACTGTACTAACGCTGCTGGCAGTGCATTCCCAGCACCCACCACTCTCTGTGTAAAGAACCTCCCTCTGACATCTACTGAAACCTCATTGTAAGCATTTTAAAATTATGCACGCTCGCGTTAGCCATTTCCCCTCTGCGAGGAAGTCTCTGTCTACCCATTCTAACTATGCCTCTCATCATCTTATACTCCTCTATCAAGTAACCTCCCATTCTTCATTGCTCCAAGGAGAAAAGCCCTAGCTCCCTCAACGTTTCTTTGTAAGACCCTCCCTCCAGTTCAGGCAGCATCCTGGTAAATCTCTCTAGCACCCTCTCCGAAGCCTCAGTGTCTTTCCAGTAATGAGGCAACTAGAGCTGAACACGATACTCTCAGTGTAGTCTCACTAGAGCCTTTTTGGCATTGCAACATAACCTTGCGGCTCTTAAACTCAATCCCAGGCTAATGAAAACACCGTACATCTTAATAACCTTATCAACTTGGGTGACAACTTTGAGCGTCCTATGATATGGAACACGCGATCCCTATGGTCCTCCACACTTCTAATAATCCTGCCTCTAACCCTGTATTCTGCACTCAAATTCGAACTTCCAAAATGAATCACTTCACTCTTATCCAGGTTGAACTCCATCTTTCATTTACCAGCCCAGTTCTGCATCCTGTCAATGTCCAATTACAAACAACAACAGCCCTCCACACTATGTATAACTCCAACATCTTTGTTACATTGTAAAACTTACTAAAGCAGCCTTCGACAGGCCTGACAATTTTGTATTCTTACAGACAGATTTCCCTGTTCCCTTCATTCCATGCCTCCTTACTTTCAGAATGAGCCGACCTTATAGTAATTTATCAACCACCTTGCTACATTCCATGTACATCACATCCACTGCTCTACTTTCATCAATTAGTTTGATCCCATACTGAAAGAATTCAATAAGATGTGTGAGGCATGACTTGCCCCTCAAAATGCCATGCTGACTATCTCTAATCAAACTATGATTTTCCAAGTAGTCATAAAGTCTGTCTCTAAGAATTCTCTCCAATACTTTTCCCAATACAGATGAAAGACAGACTGGCCCATATTTCGCAGGATTATCCCTATTGCCTTTCTTGAACAAGGGAATGACTCTTGCTGCCATTCGATCATCAGGCAGTATTTAACTGGATCGTGGGGCCACAAAGATCATCGCCAAAGGTGCAGCAATCTCTTCCCTCAATTCCTCTGGTAACCTCGAGTGCTTCCTGTCTGGTCCAGTGGTATTATCCAAGCTTATGTTTGGACTTCAGTCAGCCTGTACTTCTCTTCACTTCATCTACTTCCTGTCCAACCAACTGATTGACTGCTTTCCATTTTGGGGCTATATACAGTGCTGCCCTCCTGAGCAAGTACAAATCAAAATATTTCATGAATCATGGAATGGAAAGAATGTGAACACACCAATGCCTTCCTGCTGAAGGGCTTATGCCCAAAGCTTTCACTCTCTTGCTCCTCGGATGCTGCTTGACTCGCTGTGCTTTACCAGCACCACACTTTTCCACCTTGAACTGCAGGACCTGCAGTCCTGTCTTTCTCCATTACTGATGGCTGATCCCGCTGCACACTGAGCAGGGAATTAATCAGCAGGAATTCATTGTATTTGGAGCTGACTGTTCAGTTCTGGAACGTTGCATTTGATTAGCACATTAATTAAAAAAAGAAATTACAATTCAACAATTATTCATTCAGCCCAGAGTTACAGTTTTAGTTCATGGAAAGGCAGCTTGATCACAAACAGTAAATGACTGAAGAACTCCGGGGTACAAAGTATTCTAGGTGCTATATTCCAGGCTGGATGTCTTTTACCTTAATTCTGGTAATATTATCAGATCGTCTGATTTGATAAGAGAACGAGTTAACATGAGGAAGTGGATATTTTTGCGATCACGTAGATGCGTTTGAGGGAGGTCAGAGCTGACAACTCAATATTCTGTGGTACAAGAACATTAGACAGCAGAGGATAGGGTAAAAGAGAAGGTGGTGTTGCCTTCTTAATTTTGTGGTCAAAGACTGCAGTAAGGACGGGTGATATCTTGGAAGGGCATTCAAATGACGGTTTGTGGGTTGAGATTAGGTTCAAAACAATGACAGATACACTACTGGGGATATTATAGACCCCCAGATAACAGAAAATACAGGAGCAGATACATAACCAATTCACTGAGGTGTGTAAATGCAATAATAGGATAATTATATTCAGGCATTTCAATTACAAACATTCATTATGGCAGCGATAATTATTTTTAGAAGGGCAAAAATGTCTTGACATTTATTCCGGAGGGTTCCCATATAAACATGTAGCAGATACAACAATGGGTAGGGCTGTGCCGAGCCTCACTGTGGGAACGAAGCCAGTTCGGTGTTGCAGACAGGATTGGCTGAGCATTGCAGGACCAGTGACCGTGACTCAAGCATTTTTAGCTTATTAAGGAAAAGACCAAACGATAAAAAGGTTTGAAAAATAAAAATAATTTGGATGATAGAGGCAGGTCTTCTCAAAAGAAAGACAGGATCTGGCCACGGTACAGTTACTTCTGGGTGAAACTGTAGCAGAACAGCGTGGGGGTGGTGTGGGGATCACATGCTCAAAATGGAATTGATGAGAGTGTCACCACAACATGTTACAACAAAGATAAAAATTAGGAAAACAAGCCCAGAGAGTCTGGGATGTCTAGAAATATTCAGAACAGAATTAAAAATGAAAGAGAAGCTTAAAACAGGCATAAGGTGAGCAGGTCAATGGAGGTCCCAGAAGAGTAGAGAACGTGTCGGCTAAACTCAAGAGAGTAAGTAGAAGAGCAAAAAGCGGGTTGATAAAACCATTAGTGGGCAATATTATCAAGAATTCAAATGCACTTTTTTGGTTTATTAAGGGTAAGAGGGTAACAAGAGAAAGAATAGCGAGTAGTAGGTACCGAGTAGGCAACCTCTGCCTTGAGCCTGAGAATATGTCAAACACGTACTACATATTGGTCTTCAAAATGGAGAAGCAGGTCCTGGACAGAAACTGAGGAAGAATTGGAAGTTGATGCAGTATAAAAAGTGGACAAATCTCTAGATCTGGATGAACTCTTTCTTCGTCTGATGTGTAAGATGAGGGAGGAGATTGCAGGCTCTTAAATTTTGTGTTGTATTTTGTTTTCCCGCTGGCCACAAAGATGGTGTGATCCAACAGGTCAACATCTAATGTAGGTTCAACTTCCACACAGAGCGCTAGAAAAAAAAGCCATGGGATTAAAGACCACAAAGTCTCCCATCAGTGGGAGGGTAACAATTGTAGAAAATTGTGAAGGCTTTTGAGGAATGATCCCCAAATATCTTCAAGGCTGAGATGGACAGATTTTTAAACAAGTGTTACAGGGGAAAACGCAGGAAAATGGAATGGAACGTTATCAGAATAAATGTACCCTAATTGAAAGTAAAGCAGAGTCAGTGAGCGGATGGGCATACTGTCGCTCGTATGTCGAATGGTAAACCTTTTCTCATACACTGCATTCACTTGAACATCAACATCTCTCTCTCCAGAGTGAGACACAGTTTCGAATACAATCAATAGATACAATGAATTCATAAATGCAGTACTAGTAGACCGAAAAGACCAGAGGACCGCAACAATGCGGATGGGCTGTCAGGGTGAATATTTGCCCCAGCAGAGTCACCTGTACTAGGAGGAAGACCTCAGCAAGACACTCCCCCACCTCTCCCGGCCTGGTGTTTAGGAGTGTTTCAGGCCCAAACAATACAGCACTATCCTATCTCCATCCTTTCCTAATCAAACCTAGATGTGGAGTGTTCTGTTGACGTACTATGAGTATGCTTTGGTTCCAGAGACATCGGTGAGCAGTGGTTCAGCAAAAAGTACAGGTAAGCTCCGGTAAACGCTTTTTAACGCTGGTCTAACAGCAGTGGAGATGGCAGTTAGGGCAGTTGCATGTTCCTCCTGCGGTTTGTGGGAGCTCAGAGAGATTTCCACTGTCCCTGATGACTACACGTGTCGGCAGTGCACCCTGCTGCAACTCCTGGGAGATCGTGTTCAGGAGCATTCTGGATCACCCAAGATACGGCACACTTCATAGATAAGAGCTTTTGTGATGTGATCACACCCAAGTCCCTCCCTTAGCCATGTTTCTTTAAAGACTATAATATCCCAGTCTCATGTAAAGATCCACGCCCTGAGTTCACTTGCCTTACCTGTCAGCCCAGTTGCATTTAATTAAAAGCAATTTAATCCAACAGGCTTTCCTTGCTTCCGGTCGTGTCACAAGCAGACAATAGCTGGGCGACCACCAGGAATGGCGAAGGGAGTAGGCAGAAAGTGCAGTGATCCCCTGTGGCTCTTCCTCTCAAAACCAAGTATACCATTCTGGATACTGGTTTTGTGTATGTTGGGAGATGGGTGTCAGGGAATGACTGTTCAATGGAAAACAGCAGTAGCCAAGATGGTTACACTGGATCTGGGGAGCAGCAGGAAAGGATAAAGGTAAACAGGGTCTTAGTGATAGGAGATTTGATTGTTAGGGGGACAGATCGGAGATTCTGTGACCTCAAACGGGAAACTAGGATGGTGTGTTGCCTCTCAGGTTTCAGGGTCCAGGATGTTTCTGAGTGGCTGGTGAAAGTTCTCAAGAGGGTAAGTGAGCAGCCGGAAGTCATTGCGCGCGCTGGTACAAACGAAACGGTTAGATCTAGGAATGTGTTTCTATAGAATGATTAACTGAGAGTTCGGAGAAAAGTTATAAACCAGGACTTCGACAGTGATAATCTTCCAGATTATCCAGATTACTTCCAGTGCCATAAGCTAGTGAAGGTAAGAATAGTAGGGTAAAAAATTAGGTCTGCAGATGCTGGAGATCACAGCTGAAAATGTGTTGCTGGTTAAAGCACAGCAGGTTAGGCAGCCTCCAAGGAATAGGAAATTCGACGGTACGGGCATAAGCCCTTCGGGGCTTATGCCCGTAACGTCGAATTTCCTATTCCTTGGATGCTGCCTAACCTGCTGTGCTTTAACCAGCAACACATTTTCAGCTCAAGGTAAGAATAGTAGGATATCAAGATTAAATATATAACTGAAGAATTGGTGCAGTGGGAGGGATACATATTTTTAGAACATTGGGAGCTTTTCTGTGACAGAGTTGACCTGTTCAGGAGGGATTGGTGGCACATCCACTGAAGGGGGGATCAATATCACCGCAGCCAATTTTGCTAGTGCGAAAGTGGAGTATTGAAACGAGATTGGCAGGAGGTGGTATCCACAACAGCAGTGAGTCAAGTGAGAGGCTGGAAGGAGATACAGTAATCAAACAAATTACGTTGAGGAGACATATCAGGCTGGAACACGACAGGGAACAAGAAATGTCTCTGGATTAAATTGTGTTTATTTCAGTGCAAAAGGGCTGACAGATCAGGCCGATGAATTCAGGGTGTGGATAGGTTATCGGCGCTTGATAGTCTAGTTAATACAGAAACATGGCTGTGGGATGGATAGGACTGACAGCTTAATGTACCAGGGTTAAATGCATTCGGATGGACAGAGATTGTGGAACGCGAGTAGGGGAGTTGCATTTCTGAATAAAGGGTGTGTCGCAGCAGTGATCAGAGATAAAATAACTGATGGATCATTCAATGAGGCTTTGTGGGTGGAACTAAGAAATAAGAAGCGGATGGTCACATTATTGGGGTTATACGATAGGCCCCCAAATTGTAAACAGAAATTGAAGGAACAAATATACGTGGAGAGATTGCGGAGACTTTTAGGAACATTTGGGTTGTCAACATAGGATTTTATATATATATATATAACACAGACTGGAACTGCCAGAGCATTAAGGGATTTGATGGGATGGAATCAATTAAGTGCATCAGGAAAGTTTCCACAAGCAGAATGTAGAAGGTCCTAATCCGGAAGGAGCAAACTTTGACCTAATCTTAAGAAATTGGTCAGGACAGGTGAGTGAGGTGACAGTAAATGTGCACTTTGGGACCAGTGACCATATATCTATTAATTTTAAAATAGTTATGGAGAGGGAAAAATGGTCCACAGATTCAAGTTCTAAATTGGAGAAAGGTTAATTTTGATGGACTTAGACAGGAGTTTGCAGTGGTTGATTGGAGTAGTCTGTTTGCATGCTAAGGGACCTCCGGCAAGTGGGAGTTTAAGATCTATACATTGCTATGATGGTGAAAGGAAAGTTGACAAGAATGAGGTACACCGGATGACAAGAGATGATTAGGCTTTTACCAAAAGAAATGTGGAGGCGTGGCTCAGGTAGAGGCAGCTGGAATCAAACAAATCCGTGGAAGTGTACAAGGGATACAGGAGTTTTCTGAAGATGGAAATCAGGAGGGAGAAAAGTGGGTATGAGATAACCTTGCCTGAGAAGATCAGGGTGAATCCAAAGAGGTGCTTTAAGTATATTAAAGGAAAAGCAGTAACTACAGAGAGAACAGGACCACTCAAAGACCAAAATGGATATGTTTGTGTGGAACCATAAGAGATGAGCGATGCCCTCAACAAATATTTCTCCTCTATGTTTACCGTGGAGAAAGATGTGAGTACTTCAGAAATTGGGGAAATTATTGGTGATAACTTAGAGACAGTCTATATCTCAGTGGATGAGGTATTGGATGTACTAGAATGTTTGAAGTTGAATAAATCTCATGGTCCTTTCCAGATATATCCAAAAACAGTGCAAGGGGCTAGAGAAGAATTTACGGGGGCCCTGGTTAATAATTTTGATCATCTGTTACCACAGGTGAGATCCCAGAAAACTGGAGGAAAGCAGGTATTGCGCCCTTATTCAAGAAGGACTGAAAAATAAAGTCTGGGAAATACAGACCAATAAGCTTAATATCTGTGGTAGGTAAATTATTTGAAAAGATTCTGAGGGATAAGATGTACATGCATTGGGAAAACAGGGTTTGATTAGTAATAGTCAGAATGGCTTTGTGAGTGGAAGTTCACGCCTGACAAATTTGTTAAAGTTCTTTGATGAAGTGACCAGGAATGTTGAGTAGGGTGGGCAAGTAGACATCCAATTGTGTGGTGCTGGAAAAGCACAGCAGGTCAGGTAGCATTCGAGGGGAAGGAGAATCGATGTTTTGGGCACAAGCCTATCATCAGGAATGACCAAGACATCGATACTCCTGCTTCTCGCATGCTGGCTAGCCAACTGGGCTTTTCCAGTGCCACACTTTTCAATTCTGATCACCAGCATCTGCAGTGATGACTTTCTCCAAGGGTGGTCGATCTGGTCTATATGGATTTCAGTTACACCAGAACAGGATGAGGCTTCTCAGCTCCTGGACCATGATATACATTTACAAAAGGAGACCAATCAGCCCCTCCAGTCGATGGAACTAGACCCAATTTAGATCATGCAGCAACAGTATCAGCCTATTCAGCTACTTGAAGCCAGTACCACAGGAAATGGAAGAGGCAACAAAATACTGGAAAATGGGGTTTATTGTAAAAATACCAGGCTAGAGAGCCCGTCAAGCCTGTCCTTCCCTTTTCAGTAAGGTCAGGGCTGATCTCTCTTGGCCGCAATTTCCCTTTGATGCACAATTCTTTGGAGCCCTTAAGTCCCTGCTGTGTCAAAATTCATGAACACAACCCTGCTCTCCCAAACATTCAGAGATGGAGCCGTCTGAGATAGAGAGGCCCCAACAGTCACTACCTTTTAAAGAAGGAAACAGTTCCCACACATTTATCTTGGCCTTTGACGTGAACAAAAGCTATGAAGTTAAAAATCACACAACACCAGATTATAGTCCAACAGGTTTAATTGGAAGCACACTAGCTTTAGGAGCATCGCTCCTTCATTAGGTGATAGTGGAGGGCTCAATCCTAACGCACAGAATTTGGAGCAAATTTTTGTAGTGTGATTTAACTGAAATTATCCATTGAAAAAATGATTGTCTATTGAGCCTTTCATCTGTTTGAATACCATGACAATCAAACAGATGAAAGACTCAACAGACAATCAATTTTTCAATGTATAATTTTAGTTTCATCAACTGTAAATTTTTGCTTTAAATTCTGTGTGTTAGGATTGAGCCCTACACCCGAGTCCAACACCAGCATCTCCAAATCAAAAGATATGAACACAGCGTGAGAATGACTGGCCCTGACATCACGGCAGGACGTGACTGAACAAGGTGTCAAGGAGGCAGAATAAAATTGCACCTAATTGGAATCAGTTGTAAACTCCCAAGTGGTTGTGCCATTCGGAACAACATGTGGCTGTTGGAGATCAATCATCTGAGTCCCTGAGTATCTCTGTGGGCGATCCTCAGGGTAGCTTCCTCGGCACAAATATCTTCAGCGGCTTCCACACCGTATTACCCTCCGTCATTCGATCAGAAATGAGGTTGCTCAGAAAAGATCGCATAAAACATAAAAACCTGGACAATATTCAAGCTCATGCTGTTAACGTGCAGGTAACATTCATGTAACAGCACTGCTGGACCCTGAACATTTCCACAGGACTGAAAAAGAGGAGCATCTCAAGTTGGTTTCACAGAAATGTGAGAACGCCATTCAGCCCATAGAAGCTATTGGATAAGAAGAGGCACAGCCCATTCACTCTCTCTTACCTATTACACAAGAAGAGTTTTTTTTTAAACAAAAACTACAAATGTTAGAATTCAGGAGACTGGAAGAACACAAAAGGCCAGGCAGCATCAGGAGAACAAGTCCACATCTTGGGTGTAACCTTTCCTCAGATCTGGGGGTGGGAGCAAGGGTGAGTACAGATAAAGAGGCGAAGGTGGGGAAGTTGGAGGAGGCGGCGTGTTGTGGTGGGAACACAGGTAGAGGGTACTACCGGGTTGGCCAATGGGAAGAATGAATCCAGTTGACAGTTGGAAGATGGGTTGATCGGAGGAATGGAAGGGGGAGGGCCGGAGAAGGAGGTCGAGGATTGGAAGGGACGTTACTAGAGATTGGGGAACTCAGTGTTGAGCCCCCTGGCTGTAGGCTACACTGGTGGAATATGAAGCGTTGCTTCTCCAGTTTGTGTATTGGTTCTTTGTGGCAATGAAGGAGGTCAAGGATGGCCATGTGGGAATGGGAGTGGGAGGTGGAATTGAAATAGGCAGTGACTGGGAGGTCAGGTCAGCCCTTACAGGCCCAGTTGAGATGTTCAGTAAACCATTTCCCTCAGTTTACATTTGGTCTCCCCGATATAGAGAAGACCACATCAGGAATGGCAGATACAGTAAACTAGGTTTACTGCACCTGGCACATCTTCCCCAAGGACTGATCCCTTCACTAGTTTTGGTTCGTGCCTCACACCCCACCAAACCTGTCAATCTCCATGGGCAACTGACACTGGCAGATGAAAAAAAAATACATCACCTCCTGTCACACACCTCCCTCACCTCATCCAAGGCCCAAAACAGTCCTTCCAGTTGTAACAGAGGTTCACCTGCCTCTCCTTCATCCTAGTTTACTGCATCAGGTGCACCTGATGTGGTCTTGTCTACATCGGGGAGAGCAACATTAACTAAGTGCACATTTCACCGAACATCACAGCCAGGTCCAAAGGGGCTGACCTGAGTTCCCAGTCACCACCCATTTCAATTCCCTTTCCCAATTCCTTTTCAACATGACCATCCTTGGCCTCCACAGTGAGTCAGACCTTAAATTGAATGAACAACATCTCACCTTCTGCCTGGCTAGTCCACGGCCTGGAGGACTCAACATTGAGTTCTCCAATTTGAAGTAACCTTCCCAGCCACGGCCCTACTCCTTTTCCAGCCCCGCCTCCTCCCTTCCATTCCACCAAATGACCCCGCCTTCTAGCTCCCAACTGGATTCATCTCTCCCATCGACCAACCACGTTGCACCCACCACCTGTGTCAACCTATCCCCTACCTCACAATTCTGCTGCTCTCCCCACTCCAATCACTCCCTTCCCTCTTTATCTGCAGTTCCCCCTACCCCCACCCGCAGTCCTGAAGAACGGGTATACTTGAAATGTTGATTTCTCCACCTCCTGATGCTGCCTGGCTTGCTGTTTCTTCCAGGCTCCTGTTTGTCCATTGTTACACAGGAAGATAAGGAATCTAGTCAGCACAGCACGCTGGTAAACAGCTACCACGAGTCACCCAATAATGAAACTCTCGCCTGGAACGATGATGAAGGCATTCAGCCCCTCGAGACACTGACACACGAACAGAAGAGGCATTCAGCCCCTCCAAACTGTTGCACTGGGATAGGAGCATGTCATTGATGCTGCAACACAGCAAACCAATGAAGCAGAGACTGCACAGACAAACTGCTCCATGTTGTGCCTCCTGGCCCCATTGTTAATGTTTCACGCGTGTTACATTAACATGGTTTGCTATGGTAAGAAGGCACAGCGGATGGTTTGTGACACGTCTCAAGGAGGCAGCTTCCATCTCCGAGAAGACAGGCTAGTCTTCTGCATGGAAGTCAGAAGCTTTTGAGAAAGACCAACCGTGTCAGAGTGCGGCTGCTGACAGGTTTGTGAACAACATGATGCTCAGTGCAGGGTCTCACTCCAACTGTACATTGAGATGGAGCGAGTTTGTTCAGAGCCTGGAGCTGTGTCTCAACCAACAAGGGGTCTCCACAGAGACATGTAAACTATCACAGAGTCAAAGGGTTCAACAGGCCCTTTAGCCCAAACTGAACCATTTCAACGAAAATGTCCATCCATGCTAACTCCGTTTTCCTGCACTTGGCCCATATCCTTCTAAACCTTCCCTATCATATATTTGTCCAAATGTGAAAACATATATAGCGGGAAACACGTAATATTTCATGATATCAATGTTTAGTTTTGAAAATAATGAATGTTAGTCCATAACACTCAAGTTTTATTGCAATCACTTTTCATTCTTTTGTCGCATTACAGATTAAACACCCATTTCCTTCACACTCTCCTCATGGTACCTTCACCGCAGGGATTAGTCTGGTGTAACACCTTTATTCTGTCTCATTGTGGCAAGGAGATCATTCCTCACAAAGGAGAGAAACTCAGTTCACAGCGCCCCAAGTACTGTTTCAATATCACTCTATAACTTCAGTAAGGTGTCTTCACACTTATACTTACATCATTTTGCAATGAAGGACACTATACATTTATTGTGCTGGTTATTTACTGCTCCATATGAATTCTGTCAGTGGCTCATGACCTAGGACATTCACCCCTTTTTCACCAAGAGCACTTCCCATCATCTCGCCTTTTCATAAATACAAAATGAGAAGGATCGTATGATTGGCCAAATCATTTTGTTGCCTTGCAAAACGCTATGTTTTAAGCATAGCCACGCCAACAGCAACACCACTATTTCCATTGTAGGTGGTTGGAGATGCTGAGGAGGTGATGGCCTAGCTGTATTATCTTTGGAATATTAACCCAGGGACCGAGGTGGCAACCCAGACCCCGGATTCGAATCCCACCGCGGCAAATGTTGGAATTTGCATTCAATAAAATATCCAGAATTGAGAATACAATGAAACAATGAAACCATTGTGCTTGACCTACCTGGCACACTAATGCACGTCAGGGAAGGATATCTACCATCTTCACCCGGTTGGACGCATATGTGACTCCAGACCCACAGCACTGTGGCGAACACACGGTTGGAGTTTGAAATGGCCAAACCAGTCGCTCAGTTATATCACTCAGTACAAATTCTCAAAGAAATGAAAGCGGGTGGACCTCAGCACTGACTACTTACAGCTCACAGACTGAAGTGGGTCAGGAAGACGGCTCACCAACACCTTCTCAAGGACAACGAGGGAAAGGAATTAAATACTGGCCCAGCATGCCATTACTGAATGGGAGATGATCACACTCAAGGAAGAGAGACAAAGGGACATTACTCACTTCAAACTGGAACTTTGATGTACACCTTACATGGGCATGAATTTCAGTAATATGAGAACAGGAAAAAAATAAATAAGATTCGTCTGGATTTTTATTTCCATTCCTGCTGATCATCAACAACTTCTCTGTTTGTTTCTTTCTCTCGACTTCTCTCTTTCTCCATCTACTCAACTCACTCCTTCTCCCCTTCACAACAGCCATCCCTATCAGCAACATCTAATGCACTATTTCCGAGCTGCATTCAGTTCTGATGTATGGTAACTGGACGCAAAATGTCACTTCTATTTTTCTCTCGATCTGAGGCTGCCAAATCTATTCAGTTTCTCTGCACTTACTCGTTCCTTTTGTTTCTGATCTCTCGCATCATTCTTTGTATTTTTTTTTCTCCTACCTTAATGTTGTTATTGCATGCGATGTCTGCATCATTGGCAAAGCAGCATTCATGGACCTCACTAACTGCCTTTTACTGTGAGGGCATTCTTTAAGGTATTGGGTCTGATGTTAGTCTTAATGCAGATCAGGCAATAATGCGATTTTTCTTCACCAAAGGACAACAGTGAAATAGATAAATTTATTGACAAGGTGCTGGTGGGATTATATTAGTAAAATTCGCTTTTATTTCCAGTTCCTGTCATTTGAATTTAAATTCTGTCATCATCTGAGATAGGATTTGCAGCACTACCAATAGAGTAGTTACCTGGGCCACTGAATTGCGTGGCCAGTGACATTGCTACTCTGAGACAGTGTCCCTGTCATGAATGTACTTTACAGACAAGAACAAGATTTTGATGAAAACATTTGTAACGGAAAGAGTGATTAGAAGAGAACAGGAGCCACAAAGTCTGACTTTTACCAAGGCATAGATGATGGTTTATTTAACACCCGCACTGACGTCAAGATGGGGTCTGGGGAGACCCTGGAGCTGACAGTGGGCAGCTTGGGTGATGGAGAGAATACCAAGACATAAATCAATTCGGGGCAAATAGGTACTTCAGGATTGTGAACAGTCTTGTTCTCAGGTGTTTGTGAGGGCGGTGGTGTAGGCGGTTCTGAAATTTGTGGAGAATGAATGGATTTGCATTTGAAACTGAAGATGATAGTTTCAGTCTTTACTAATTATAGGTAAGAGAAATAGCACTGAAGTTCACCATGGCTTATCGGATTAATAAATCGATAGAGATGGGGAGATTTACCAGGAACACCAACAATAGCGAGCATGGATAGTAACCAGCCTGAATAATCAGCATTACACCAAATATCCGATCTGATAATATGTGCCAATACCGGGAAAAATAGGAAAGACCCGAAGATAAACTCATGTCCATTGTTGCAGCTTTCCAGTCTATTTTTCTTAGATACTGAACCATTGGTGAGACATTCCAGTCTACTGTTGACAGATTCTGATCCATTGTTGGCATATTCCAGTCTAATGCTCTCAGATTCTGATCCACTGTTGAAATATTCCAGTCTACTGTACTCAGATTCTGGTCCATTGCTGAAATGGGGCGGCACGGTGGTACAGTGGTTAGCACTGCTGCCTCACAGCGCCGGAGACCCGGGTTCAATTCGGGACTCAGGCGACTGACTGTGTGGAGTTTACACGTTCTGCGTGGGCTTGCTCCAGTTTCCTCCCATCACCAATTGCTCTTGTGAAGTTAGTTGTGAGGGAGAATTGTGGACGTTTTCTTATCGCAGGCTAGATGATTCTGCTGTGTTGTTCATTTGCAATACTGTAACCACCTGAACGCTCCACCATGATCATCTACAAAAAAAGCACAATCGAGATGTGGTTTCCATGCTGGTCTATCCTCGACTAGGACAGGCGACAAGCAACAGAAACTCAGTGGATATATTTACCTGACCATACACAGGAAGTGTGGATTTGTCTGGACATTCCACACGTGACAATGCTGAATCTTCAACACACAATATGATTGATCACTGTTTTATATAAACTAACAAACAACTGAATACATTATATTGGTTTCAACACATAAAGACTTATATATTTGGAATTCAGTCCAAAACCAAATGTGGCATGTTCTCACAATGCCAGTCCATTTAAGGGGTTATGTTGTCCTTGATTTTTGTAAAGAGATTCTCAACAATCTAAACCCAAGATTCCAATATGTCATAATTTTGAACGGTTCGTTGGGGTCCGTTTGTTTATACCTAACAGACAATGCCTCATGCAGAAGCCTTTCAAGTCGCCTGTATAATCAAGAGGACTTGTCCAGCTCCCTAGCTGGACAGGTTGGATGAAGTCGGGGGTTTGTTGAGTCAGGGTCACTGGACGCTCTCTGCCTCCTTCTGCACTCTGGCCTGATAACCTGTAAGCAGTTGTTTCAATTTTACCCTTGGTGATAAGGGGTTTTGTTTATTGGGATTGTTGCAACTATTTCAGAACAGCATCCTTAAATCAGGATAGCCTGTCAGGTTCGGATACGATACGTTGTTTTGGTATTTTATTTTCGATTCCTTATGTTTCATTTGGTAATTTGACAAATAAATGTCATTTGTTTAAAACTCGGCAGTCTGACCAGCTCATTCACCCTGGGAATATCAGGTATGCACTAACCTTCACAAAATAGCAAATTTACGGTCCAAGCTACCTGCTGAAAATGTTTTGCGGGGTCGGGTCTGATCCATAACAGATTAGGGAGCCTTTGCAGAATTTAGACAGCGAGTGGCAGGTATTATTATCTCTTATTTCGTGTGTTGGTTTGGTGCGTAAACAGCGCATCAGATAGCAATGGTTCTTGCAGGAACCAAGCTTGTTTTGGAGGTCGAGATAATGACGTTGGGGGTGTTACAAAATGCACATAAGTCCAAGCCGAGGGGATTAGCAGACAAAGGCAGTTGAAGCTAGCGTCTAACGTGAGGAAAGATGAGGTGATTGCAGCAGTAGCTCAGCATTCCAATTTCTGGAAACTCCATCAGTATTTGTGGAGATGAGTAAACTTCAATCGCAAAAGAAGCAGTTTGAATTAGAAGCAGAGATGAAGCAGTTTGAGCTACGACTAAAATCAGAAGAGGAAGAAAGATAACGAATAGCAGAGGAAAGAGAAAAAATAATAAATCGCTTCAGCAGGAGAGAAAGAAAAAGAGGAAGCATTTGTGCTTCAGAGATGTGCACTTAGAATGGAAAGTCAGCTTAAAACGATGAGGATGTAGACTGAAGGTAAGCTTAGTGGGGAACAAACTGACGATGGGCAAACCCATGGTAGTCCAAAGCCTGGTGAGAAACGTGTGTCAGTATATTTACAGCTTGCCTAAATTTGATTAGTAAGAAAGTAGCTAAAGAATTTCAGTGGCCAGTGGCCATGTCGGTTTCGTTGGCCCAGTCAAAACTTGTAGGTAGAGCTAGTGAGGTATGCACAACACTATCAGAGGAAGGATCAGGGGAGTATGAGGAGAGGAAAATATACATATGAGCATGTGCCAAAAGCCTACAGAAAACGTTTCAAGAATTTAAGGAAGGATCCTGGTCGAACCCATATTGAGTTTGAAAGGATCAAACAAAGTAATTTTGATAAATCGATAAGAGCTTTAAAAAAGAGCAAATCTGCAATGCTCTGAGAGAGACAATTACTTTGGAGGAGTTTAAGCATTCACATAGTGCAAACTCATTTGGAAGATCATAGAGTTATAAAGGCAAGACTGGCAGCTAAAGAGGCTGATGATTATGACGAGTGATTATTGTTATAAAACGTTTTTGGCTTCCAGAGTCAATGTCAGTCCATGATGGATAGAAATTGGGGCAAAGAGAAATCCCCACGTAGAAAGGGAGACGTAGATCTCGGGAAGGCAATACTTAAAGGAGGCAAAGTACATTTTTAAAAAAACTCCGGTGTTTTCATTGCAACAAATTAGGGCACATGAAATCACTGTTTTGGTGGGTTCAGAAAAAAAAACAGACGCGGGAAAAAAGGAATAAATCCGGGAGATTTGATGGAGCGGTAACAGGATGCACAGTGGAAAGTAGAAACGCATCAAAGTGTACAATCTGATTGGAGGTTTGTTACGGAGGGAGTGCCAGATCTACTTGGAAAATATACCTGCAAAAGGAAAGTTTATTCACATAGGGCTGGTAAAGAGGATGCAATATTAAGAGGCACAGGATACTCTGTGAATAGATAAGGAGATATGTACTCTTGAAGGAATATTTCCAGAAAAGGTACTGCTGAAGGGAATTCACCATGAGACAAAAGGTGCAAAATCATGTAAAGTGAGCATAGCGTGCCCAGAAAAGTGTGGGGAAATTGTGTAGGGGTATTGCACAAACTCTCAGCTCCAGGAATACAATTTGTCCTTGTGGAAAATATAGCTGATTCAGTGGTAGGATTACTGCTACTCTCGTTGAAAAGCCAGTGGATACGCAGGCAACTGCATCAATGTAGGAGTCTTATCCTTGAAATTTTCCTGATTGTGGGTCCGTTTGGAGGTGGCGGAAATGACGAAGGATGATCCGATGTATCTGGAGATTGGTAGGGTCGTAGTGAAGGACTAGTGGGGTTCTGTCCTGGTAGCGATTGGAGGGGCGGGGTTCAAGGCTGGATAAGCGGAAAGTGGAGGAGATGCGGTGGACAGCATCTTCAATCACGTCTGATGGGAAATTGTGACCTTTGAAGAAGGAGGCCATTTGTGTTGTTCAGTATTGGAATTGATCCTCCTGGGAGCAGATGCGGTGAAGGCGAAGGAATTGGGGATATGGGATGACGTTTTTACAGGGGGCAGGGTGGGAAGTGGTGTAATCTAGGTAGCTGTGGGAGTCAGTCGGTTTATAGTATACGTCCATATTGAGTTGTTCGTCCGAGAGAGAGATGGAGAGGTCTTGGAAGGGGAGGGAGGAGTCTGAGACTGTCCAGGTAAATTTGAGGTCGGGGTGGAAGGTGTTCGTAAAGTAGATGAACTGTCCAACCTCCTCGTGGGAGCACGGGGGTAGCGACGATACAGTCATCAATGTAGTGGAGGAAAAGGTGGGGGTATATTCCCAATTCCTTCGCCTTCACCGCATCTGCTCCCAGGAGGACCGATTCCAATACCGAACAACCCAGATGGCCTCCTTCTTCAAACACTGCAATTTCCCCTCAGACGTGATTGACGATGCTCTCCACCACATCTCCTCTACTTCCCGCTCCTTCGCCCTTGAACCCCATCCCTCCAATCGCCAACAGGATAGAACCCCACTAGTCCTCCCCAACCACCACACCAACCTCCAGTAACATCGGATCATTCTCCGTCATTTCCGACACCTCCAAATGGACTCCACCATCAAGAATATATTTCCCTCCCCTCCCCTATCAGCATTCCAGAAAGACCACTCCTTCCGCGACTCCCTTGTCAGATCCACACCCCCCACCAACCCAACCTCCACTCCCGGCACCTTCCCCTGCAACCGCAAAAAATGCAAAACTTGCGCCCACACCTCCCCCTCACTTCCCTCCAAGGACGTAAGGGATCCTTCAATATCCATCAGAAATTCGCCTGCACCTCCACACACATCATTTACTGCATCCGCTGCACCCGATGTGGCCTCCTATACATTGGGGAGACAGGCCACCTACTTGCAGAACGTTTCAGAGAACACGTCTGGGACAACGGCACCAACCAACACAACCGCCCCGTGGCTGAACACTTTAACTCCCCCTCCCACTCCGCGAAGGACAGGCAGGTCTTTGGCCTCCTCCATCGCCAGACCATGGCAACATGACGCCTGGAGGAAGAGCGACTCATCTTCCGCCTAGGAACCCCCCAACCACAAGTGATGAATGCAGATTTCTCCAGCTTCCTCATTTCCCCTCCCCCCACCTTTTCTCAGTCCCAACCCTCAGACTCAGCACCGCCTTCTTGACCTGCAATCTTCTTCTCGACCTCTCCACCCCCACACGCTCTCCGGCCTATCACCCTCAGCTTAACCTCCTTCCACCTATTGCATTCCCAATGCCCCTCCCCCAAGTCCCTCCTCCCTACCTTTTATCTTAGTCTGCATGGCACACCCTCCTCATTCCTTAACAAGGGCTTATGCCCGGAACGTCGATTCTCCTTCTCTTTTGATGCTACCTGACCTGCTGCCCTTTTGCAGCAACACATTTTTAAGCTCTGATCCCCAGCATCTGCAGTCCTCACTTTCTCCTAATGAAGTAGCTGTCTAAAATTGGATAAATGATTGAGTTTCCTTTCTGATAAAATCGAAATTACCATAATCAATTATTACTATCACATGGGGAGATATGCAGATATTAACTTGGAAGTACTCACCTAATTGTGCATAATGTAGCTATAAGAAATGCCGTTACGATTAAGCAACATCCTTACAGGCATAATCCTCTAAGGTTGGCACAGGTTTAGAAGGAGATTGAATGCATGCTCTAAGATGACATAATCAACATGTGTTGCAATGACTGGAAATCACCGATAGTCATGGTGCCAAAGGCAAATTGGTACCCAACGATTATGTGTGGACTAACGTAACGTTAATGCAGTTAAAACATTGATGCATACCCAGTTCCATCTGTGGAAGACCGTGATGAAAATGTGGGACAAGCAACTTACATTTGGCATGAAAGATGTGCCTGCCACATTTCAGGGACTAACCAATATATTGCCGGATTATCCAACCTGTGGTTTACATTGATGACCTTGTGATTTTTAGTGAGTCGTGGAAGGAACACTTACAGCATCTATCGGAATTGTTTGTTCGACTTTGGAAGGCAGGTTTGGTGGTAAAGCAAATGTTATCTTCCTTGGCCATGCTATTGGCCATAGATAAATGGTGCCATGAGATTTAAAAGTGAAGGTAATTGGAGAATTTCCCATACCGTTGACAAAAGAAACAGTTCTTGGGACTAAGTGGATTTTATCAAATGGATGTGCCTCATTTCGCAGTATGATTGTTCCACACACTGAATTGTTAAAGAAAGGCAAGAAGTTTCATTGGACAGAGGACTGTCAGAAGGCTTTTGACGGAATCGGAAATATATGTTAACCACTGCCCCACGATCAGAGACACCAGAACATGCAAAACCATTCAAGGTGGATTTAAATGCGAATGATGTGGATTTCGGTGCTGGGCTCCTGCAAAAAATCGACAAGAAGACACAAAGACCTATTGGGTATTTCTCCAAGAAGTTGAATGTTCATTAGTAGAAATATTCAACAGTTGAGAAAGAGACTGTGAGGTTTGTGTTGGCACGACAACATTTCAGTGTTTACGTTGCCAGCAACGTATCAGAGACAACCATTTACATTGATCATAACCCAATGAAGTCTTTTTGGAGAAATTTAAGGATAAAAATGCCAGACTGTTCAGTTGGGGCCTGTTGTTACAGCCATTCAATTTGAATATTGTGCACGTGGAAGTCTTGAAAACTTGATTGCCAATGCGAATGGAGACACTCAATGATGGAAGTACCACACGCTGAATCTGGATGTAGTTTTGCCTGTTCGCATATTTATTGTAAACAAATGTATATGCACATTTCAGAGTACGAACCACTATTTTTGGTGGTTTTGAAAACTGAAGGCATCTTTTGATATTGACGATTCGGTTTTATATTGGGGGAGTTGTCACACAGGGGGTCTGTTTATCAGGCTATGTTGTCCTTGATTTTTTTTCAGAGAGGTTCTAAACATCCTAAGATTCCAACGTGTCTCAATATTGAATGCTTCATTGGGGTCCTTTGTTCCTTGCCTGAACGATAATGCCTCTGACAGAGGGTTTTCAATCCTTTAAAAAAAACTGGCGCATTCAAGGGGATGTGGCCAGCTCTCCAGCTGTACAGGTCAGTTCAGTTCAAGGGTTAGTTGAGTCAGGTTCAGTGTTGGAACTGGACGCACTCCCCCTCCTTTAGCCCTCTGACTTTGTAACATATAAGTTTTTTTTGGTGTAATGTTTACTCTTTGTGCTCAGGGATTGTTGCAAGAATTTGGATCAGCATAATTAATTGGAGATATATTGTCAGTTTTTGAAAGGATGAATGATTCAGGTATGGTATTTTCGGTTTGTTGTGTTTCATTCCTTATTTTTGGAAATACATTCTGTTGGTTTAAAAGTCGACTGTCAGACCAACTAATTCACTCTGGGAATATCCACTATACACTTACCTTCAACAAATGGCAACATTGCGGACTGGGCTATGTGCTTCAGAATGTTGTGACAGGTTGGGCCTGGTCCATAACAATGTATAATAACCTTGTTTATTAAAAGGCATGAATTAACGAGTAAGGGATAGAATGAATATGATAATGTCTAGGAGACAGAAAGGTCTACGGCCCGTGGCTGAGGACACCTGAGGGGAGAGCAGCAATATCTCCCAGTCACTAGAATTCAGCCATCACTGTTTCTGACAAATGGAATGAAATGCAATGCAGTGCAAGATAACAGATGGCCCCTGGTATATGGAATGTTGAACAACAATGTGAATGGAATAGGGCAATTTTAAATGTGAAGTACATAGTTATATTTTATATATCGACTTTTTAATCACAGGTTATACAGGTTGTTAAGATTGTTTATAGCTGGACGGGATATTCAGAAATATAACAGACATAGATAACAAAATGTATTTCCTTATAGTGAGTTATATCAGAGTAAGAGTGAAAATACAGCTCATACTGAGCTGATACAGAGATGGGCTGCATGACAACCACCTTTATTGTACATATTCAGAGAAATATATTAAAAATGTTCAGAGACCGAGGAGACAAGTTTAGTCATAAAACGCACAGATAATGGCATTATTAATAAACTATTCCTATTTTTTCATCAAGTGTAGCTGTCTCTAAAAGGCCATTTAAATCAAAATTACTTTGATGAGATCCACGTATTTATTTTCAGAACTTAAAGAAGAAACAGACTCCAGTGCCATACATGTGCCATTGGCACAAGTGATGGGAACAGGAATGGAGCATAATGTCCAAATATAAACGGTTTCAACATCCAGAGCAATCAAGAAAAAGCAAAATATTAGAGGAAGTGGAAATCTGAAATATAAATGCAAAATGAAAGAGGAATGCAAGAGGTGACGCAGGATCTGGACAGAGAAACAGAGTTAACATATCGAGTCTTATATGAACTTATTCTGAACAAGTTATGTTAGACTCAAAAAGAGTTAGTTCCATTTATCTCTGCGAAGATACTGTCTGAGCTGTAGTGGTTCTCTCCAGCACTTTCAATTGGTGCAATGGCAGGAGATAGAGAGAAATGGTGGGTGGTTGCTTTTCGGACTGAAGGCTTGTGCCCAGCAGTGTTCCACACAGGTTGTTTCTGGGTTTTCATTGTTTGTCATTTATGTAAATTATTTGCGTGAGAATATCGAAGGCATGGTTCTTAAGTTTGTGGATGACACCAAAACTGGTGGCATCGTGGACAGTGAAGAAGGTTTTCTAAGAAGACAAAAGTATTTTTATGAAAATGGTCAATAGACTGACAAATGGCAGATAGAGTTCAAGCTGGATGAATGTGAGGTGCAGGCAACAGCGTGTGTTTGTTGCTGTCTCGTGAACCAGGAATGGGATGATTTTATTCCCCATCTCATGGGTTCAAAACATTGATATCCTTCATGATCTTAGAGAGGCCTTACCCTCTCTGTTGTTACCCTCTTGCTTTTAATGTAGTTGCACGATATCTTTGGATTATCCTTCACCTTATCTACCCATACTATCTCATATCGCCTTTTTGCTTTCGTGATTTCTCTCATAATAATGCCCCACACCCTTTATATTGACTAAGAGAAAAAAAATTACATAAAGCTGTCTACATCTAAAGTATGGTTTTCTTTGATTCTTGAATAATAGCTCAATAACTGTAATTGTCCACTGTTCCTTAAGCTTACGAGCATTACCTTCACTCTATCAGGGATATAATGACTCTCAACTCCCGTCGTCACACTGCTGAATGCCTCCCACTTGTCAGACATCGTTTTACCTACTAACAGTCTACTCCAATTAAACTTGGTAAGTCCTTGTCGCATGTCATTAAAATTCATTGTACTCCAATTAAAACAAACATGAATGAAAGGCTTATTATTTTCCATAGCCATTAGGAAAATAATAGGGTTATGATTGCAAAACTCAAAATATTCCCACATGTTTACTTCAGTCACTTTCCCTGCCTATTGCACAAAAGAAGGGCCTGTTTTGCTCTTTCTCTTTTGGAATCATCCACATATTGCTGAAGAAATTTTTCGCGAACACATTTGATAAATTCTTCACCATGCAACCCAACCAATTTTTAGAAAATTTAAATCCCCCATTATTACAACCTTATTAAGCTTACATATATCCGAGATCTCCCTACATGTCTGTTTCTCAATTTCTTTCTTACTGTTGGAGAGCATATGGTACAATACAATCAACGTGCTCTTTCCTTTCTTATTTTTAATTTGGACCAATATATTTTCCCTGGACGATTTGTCACAAATGACCATTTAGTGCAATCTGTTCAAACTGAACTTTATTTTTTTCATTTTTAATATTACATGCATATTTAACTGGATAACTTTACAGAAATATCTTCCCCAGTTACAGCAATAATTTATTCTTTTATCAAATATGGCAGACATCCCCCTCCCTGCTCTCTGCATGTCTGTTTCCAACCTTTCTATGACACTTAACACCTGGAATATTGAATTGCCAGTCTTGAACATTTTTAAGGCGAAAGTGAGGACTGCAGATGCTGGAGATTAGACTCAAGAGTGTGATGGTGGAAAAAACACAGCAGGTCAGACAGCATCCGAGGAGCAGGAACCTCGATGTTTCAAGCAAGAGCCCTTCATCAGCCCAGTCCTCATGAGGGGCTTTTGCCCAAAACGTTAACTTTCCTGATCCTCACATGCTGCCTGACCTACTGTGTTTTCCCAGAACTACACTCTCGACTTGGACATCTCTCAACCAACTTTCTGTAATACATATGATGTCCCAATCCCATGTTCTTAAACATGCCTTGAGTTCATCAGCCTTCCCTGTAAGACCCCTTATATTGAAACAAACGCAATTTCGTCCTTCAGAAGTACAATATAATATTGACTCTCCCGTTTTTCTTTACCGATTGACGTGCTGTCCTCACAATCAATAACTTCTCTAACCATCCTGCCATTTGTAATTCTACTTGGAATATCCCCCTTGTCAAACCTATCAATATAATGTTTCCCTACATAGAATGAGCAAATCTCCCTGCTAAGATATTCGTTGCTTTCCAGTTTAGATGAGACCAATCTTTTCTGAACAGGTCATTTCCATTCTAAAATAGATTCCAATATCCCAAAAATCTAAATCCATCAATAACACAATAGATCTTCAGCCGTTGATTTTTCTCCTTTCACCCTTTGTTCCTTCCCAGTTGAGTTTGGTATTGGGAGTAAACAAGAAAGTATTGCTTTAATGGTTTTATTTTTAATGCTCTACCTCACCTCTTAAGTTCACTCTGTACTGTTTTAATCTTTCCCTAAAACATGTCATTGCTGCCATTATCGACAATAATGTTTGGCTACTCAGTCTCACCTTTACCAAGGTGCTTGAAATGTTTCGAAACGTTCTTAATCCTAGCACAGGGAAAGCAACAACCCATCCTCAAATAATGGTCACTGGCACAGAAGCTCTTGTTGATGCCCCGATAGAAAAGTCCTCTGAAGCAATAATTCTAATAACTCTTCTCAAACGCTGCTGAACAGAAGAATCATTACAATTATCCAATAATTGATTGCTCTTCCGTTTTCCTCTGAGGGACAATCCCCTTCAGCTGTTCTAAAAGCTGAAAAAAACATTTTGATAGAGGAATAGTCACTGGAGACATTTGAACTATCTTCTTATCTTTCCTAACCCAACTATATAACTGATTTGCTGGATAATTTGTTCTCTAAATCTTCTAGCCATCTCTCTCTGTACCTTTTATATGGCCTTAGTAATATTATGCCTAAAAGCAGGATCGTTTTTGACAACTTATATATATATATATATATATATATATACCTTCCATTAACTACAGACAGTACTTTTTAAAAATGGTACAATATATGCATATGCATATCAAACATATAAAACTTAAACAAAATCAACCAATTAAATCAATGAATATATTCCTCTTCAATAAATCCCGAGAAGAAAGTAGACTTCTCCAGAATAGAAAATGTCTAGGACTCCCTGGAAGGAAGGTGCAACTCCTTATTTTAAAAAGAGCTGATTAATTTTTCAAAGCACGAACACATTGCAGTATAACAAAAGAAACCTTTTAAAACATAAATTGACTTTTTTTTTGTAAGCCACCCTTAAAAAGCTCTTTTCAAACAAAAGTTTGAAAGAAAATCGTGAGATTTTTTTTTCGTTTTTGTATGTTAATGAAACAAAATAGAAAAAAAAGGTGTGAAATTTAAAAAAATATAATAGTCATATCAACTGCAAAAAAGGCTACGTTAAATCTTTAAATGCCTGCAATCCCAGGAACAGCTGTAAGATCCACGCTGCTCTAAGAACATGATGTGAAACTGTTTTTACAATATGAAGAAAAGTGGGTGTATGGTTTAATAATTTGTTCCCAATTCAAAGTGACTTGAGGATATGATTAATCTCCTGCCACGATTCGTAACGTAGAATTTAATTGAATCTTTATCCTCATTACTCGAGCTCTTTCAAACAAAATTGTGAATCTGTGTTCATCGTACAGACGGAAAGTTCCTTCAGCTCTGACTATTGCAGGAATGATACAAATAACATTATCCAGGTCCACATAAAAGCCAAAAGCCACCTAAACCTAATTCAATATTAATTACGTACAAGCCTTCTGAATAAAACATAGAGGGGAGCATAATATAAAAGGTGAATTCAGCTCCATGACCAAAATAAATTTTGTGGCTCTCTCAGAAAAAACCTCAACTGCATCACGCTATAAATTCACCAAAATAGGAATAACAAGTGAACGGGAAGAAAATCAATGCTAAGTAGTGAACTTCATAAATGATTATGATGATAATGGGAGGGATGGAGTTTGGGGGGAATGCTAAATAATGTTGTGGATGACACAATGATAAGCTGGTGGTTCACAGTGAGGAGGAAAGTGTGAGGGTACAGGTGGATATAAACCAACTGTTCAGGTGGACAGATCAATCTCTGATGAAATTTACACATATAAATGTGATACATTTCTGAAGTGTCATAACAAGAGTGTACTCAAACTGAACAGAGGCTAGATTTATTTGATTTTAGTTTTAAGCAAAGAAGGTTGAGTGGTGCACCTGATGGAGGTGTTTAACAGCATGAGGGGTATGCACAGGGTGATCAGAGAGTGGCTTTTCCCCTTACACGAAGGCTCAATCAAAAGGAGACACACTTAAAAAGTGAAAGTTGTCTCACCACTAATCTGTAAACTGTAGAAAAACTTTCCTATTTCTAAATGTATTTGGTTTCAAAATATTTCTACATTTATATTATCTTCTGAAAAATGTGATATTGATACAGAGGTTTGTTTTGTGATCCAGATTCCCCATTCCTCGTGCCTCCGTTTCGCAATCTGTTCATTGAAATAATACATTTTTTTCCATTCAACTCTCCAACATGCTCAAATACAGACACAGTTTCTCAGCTATGCTCCCAAGACCAATATTTGACCGTTCCCCTGACCTCTTTAAAGACTTATATCCTGTTTACATCTTCCTTTTCTAATATTTTCAATGTTTGTTCAATTTTTCATAAGATATACAGAATGCCACTTTCCAAGAGTGTTGATAATGTAATATCTTTACTCAATATCTAAACTATAAAGTTGCAACCAGACTGAAGTTGCAGCAAATAGTCATTGAAATCTCGAAAGAATTGCCAAGTATTTACTTCTGATCGGAATGGTAATTTGTCTCTTTATTATGAAATGGGCATGTTAAATACGGACTGTCTGTCTGACTGGAACATTTTGATGTGGTTTACTCCAGGCAATTAAACATCAGGAATAAAGAGCAGGGTAGGCCAGCTGGGTGCCAGGCCTGCTGTGGGAATCAACAAAACCTGATTGAGGTCTTTTCTCCACATTAATGTCTTGTTCCGGACACTCAGAGCAACCGGCAACTGCCTCAACCAAACCCCTCGACTCCTGTCACCCCAGCCACCAACAATGAATAACATTCAAAGAACTGCAGGTGGAGCAACACAAGAACATAGAAATTAGGAGTGGTGGAAGGATTATCCACATTAAACACCATCTGCCAGATATAACAATCTGCCCCAATTTCCAATATTCAGCTGTAAACTCTTTATTTCCGGATTACAGCCTGTTTGCCACCTAGTTTAGTGCCATCTGTAAATTTAGTTGCTATACTCTGTCTCTCCTTCCAAGTCATTGGGATTGATTGTAAACAGTTGAGGTCTGAGAACTGAAATCTATAGCACCTCACTAGTTTTAGTTCATCAGAGAAAGACCAGTTATCCCGATGCTCTGCTTTCTGTCAGTTAGCCAATCTTTTATACAATTCAGTATTCTACCCGTAACCCCCTGGTATCTAACGTGCTAGATCAGTCCTTTATGCAGCACCTTGTCAAATGCCTTCTGAAGTTTAGACGTACAGCAGTTGTTGTATCTCAATTATCCACATTGTTTGTTACGTTCTAAAAGAACTCCAGCAGGTATGTGAAGCATAACCTGCCCATCATGAAACCGTGCTGACAGTGGTGAACTGATCTTTGTTTTTCCAAACGTTCAGTTATTTCCTACATTATGGTAGACTGAAGAAACTTCCCCACTACAGAGTTAAAGCTCACTGGTCTAAAGTTTGTCATTTTTTCCTATCTCTTGTTTTGAATACGAGCATCACATTATTAATTTTCCAATCGTTCGGCACAGTTCTAGAATCAAAGGCTTTTTTGAATATCGTAACTAACACATGAGGTACCTCTGTTGTTCCCTCCTTTAATATAATAGAGTGGAGGCCGAGAGCCTGACATCCCTCTAATCCCATCAATGTATTTAATACCTTTTTTCCTCAGCATCGTACTTACAGCAAGATCCTTTGCAGTTGTCGTAAATTTTGGGAAGAAATTACCTTCCACTGTGAAAGCAAGAAGTGTTGGCTTTACCTCTGCCATTTCTGAGTTTCCCATTACTACCCAGCCGTTTTCATCCTCTAAAAGGCCAAAATTTGCGTTCAGCATTCTTTTACTTTTTGCCTCCTCGGAGAAGTGTTCTTTATCAATTCTTATGTTTTCGACGCATTTTCCTTCATAGCCATTTTGATTTTGTTTTTAGCAAAAGTTTGCGAACAATTAAAGCGTTTTTCTATATTCCATTCATAGGAAGATGGCGTCGCTGGCTATATAGCACTCATTGGCCTTCCCGAATTGCACAGAGGGCAGTTAAGCTTCAAGCAAATTTGTGTGGGTTAGCAGTCACATGTAGATCAGATCAGGTAAGGATGGTGGTTTCCAGTCCGAAAGGACATTCATGAAACATATGGATGTTTCAAACAATAAGCAATAGATTCACTATCATCAATAGACTCTTAATTCCAGGTTCAGATTGAATTTAAATTCCATGGCAGCATTTGAAACTGAGTCCCCAGAACATTATCTGGCTCAGCAGTCGGTGATAATGCCACCAGGTCAACAGCTACATGTTAGTATTGACTTCCTTGTTAAGACATGCATCACTTTTCACCTTTTGAAAATTCCTCTTCCACTTAGAACTACACATTAATTAAGGAGCTTGGACTATCTCCCGAAGTAGTTGCCACTGTTCTTCATCTGTCCCGCCCTTTAATTTTTTTTGCCAAGTCCACTCAGGACAAGCCCTTCCTCAGGTCAGTAAAATTATCACTGTCCGACACTACACCTCACATCTGTGACGCTTTCTTCACTGTTTCAGTCTGAATGTAAAACTGCAGCATTTTGTGATCACTCTTTCTAAGGTGATCTTGTACTACTAAATGATTTACCACTCCTTCCTCATTATATTATAACAAAGCCAGGTCTCTGTTTGGTTCCTCGAGATGTTACTCGAAGAAACAATCCCTCATGCGTTCGATGAATCATTCTTTGACGCTCCCCTTGCCAATTGATTAATCTAGTCAAACCTCGGAGACTGTAACCCCGACAACACGCAGGGGCTCGATTTCTGTACAGCTGGTAGAAAGTTTAACCCTTTGTGATTTGGTTTGAATGCACATTGGTTTGTTGGTGACTTAGTGTTTGTGCATTGTTCCCTGGAGCTTGAGATCCGAGACTGTTTTGAATCTGATTTCTATTATGGACATTTAACATGATTTATTTTAACATTAAGGATATTACAGTGATTATGAAAGAACATGTTAACTCCTGTTCTTTTACAGGTCATGACTGCCTCACTATCAGTTTCTAACTAATCTCTTTTATGCTTACATATCAGTGATTTATGGAGGACAATTGAAGTTTCAATTCAATATTAGAGTGTAATTTTAGAAATCCAATGGTTAATATCTGTGTCCTTGGATTCGGCTATTATTCATGCATTAGAAGTTTTTTTTAAACTTGAATAGACAAATCCTTTTAAGACACCTCCGATTATTTCACCGATTATTATGGCATTGTAATTGAGCAATGACTGGTGAAGACTATTTTACAAAACTAATTTTATGATTAAATTAAGGGAATAAAACCGGGTAATTATAGTGGATTTCAAAGTTGGGAACTGTATGCATTTTACATTTTAAGTATTAAATAATGAATAAATGAATTTATAATATATAAATATATAAATATAAGTAAGGTTCCAAAAATGTATAGTTAGGAACACGCTTTAAAGTTAGACAAGCATAAATTGATGAATTGGTATTGGTAGTTATAGGGAGCAAACAAACATCTGGCAACGTAACATAAGAAGTAGAAACAAAAGGCAAAAATAATGGGAGCCCACGGTTGATGAGTTAATAAAAAAAAGGTCAAAACTAAAAGGAGAAAGAAACCGGAATGGTGGTGAGCAGCATGTTGAAAATAAAGGGAGGAGATGTTAAGGAGTTTGGTGGACAGGGACAGTGATCGAGGTGGAAATCCCTACAGGCGGGATGTTATTACTGTGGAAAATCAGGTCACTTTAAGCAGGAGTGTCCGGATCTGAAAAGGGAAGAGAGGGCGATATTGCTTATGAATTTCGATCAAGAATAGGGGTGTGAGGGGTACCTGCCCCCTGGGGCCCACCAGGAATACTTGATAAATTTAAAGGTGCGACTTTATAATAAGGACCTCGTTTTCCTAGTTGATACGGGGGCAGCAAGGTCATCCTTACATTTTAAGCCCAAGGGAGGAGGAACAAAAGAGTTAATTGGATTATGGCGACAGTTTTGTGATGAGAGGCACAAAGAATCAGTTTTACGCTCATGACAAAATACTGCCACAAAATTTGGGGATTGAATTAACTGCAAATGGTGCAATGAAATCTGTTGAGGTTCTTAAAAATGAATGTGCTCGGGCAAAAAAAAACAGAAACAGAGTGAGAAGTCACAAGTGACTGTTATACAAACAGAGCAATTACGGTTTTCAAAAAATGTTTTAGTCACTTGTTGCGTTTCCATCCTGAATTACAGATAATGATTATTTTATTTATATGATATATATAATTAATAATTAATATTTATAATAAATCGATTGTGCTATCCTGAATCAATATTAATTGGCAGGATCCATTCACACATTCTCAGTGACCTGCATTATTGATTCACAGTTAATTTAAAACATGACTGCATTAATTGATTGTTAATTAAAGAACGGAAAGCTACATTACTGGCCGATTAGGTAACTAACGAAGCTGCCTTGAACCCACATGAAGCGGTGATTTATTCCCTAATACCTACTGTCCCAGATCCTTGGGAAGCTCCAATATTCACTGAAAGAGAGGAAAAATAATTGAATGTTTTAGGGGGTATAAAAACAGCAGAGGGACATTGGATGTTACCTGATGGAAGGGAAATGTTAAACAAAATGATGATGAGAGAAATGATGACTATCTTACATCAGGGGAACCACTGGTGTGTGCAAGCAATGTGTGATTTAGTCTGAAGGAAATATGGATGCAACGGGATACATTGGATAGCAAAACAGATATGTGAGGGATGCATATCACGGAAAAAAGTAAGCTAGGAAGTGTTAAGGAAACAAGTCCCAGGAGGGTGACAACTTTGGCTAAAACCATTCCAGAGCATCCAGGTAGATTATACCGAATTACCCCGAGTTGGAAGACTGAGATATATGTTGGTAATAGTTAATCATTTATCCAGATGGGTGGAGGCATATCCTCTGGCCACGACCAAACCCAGAAACTAAAGATTTGTTCTTAAATAAGTATATACTGGGTTTGTCCTCCTCTTTGTCTTTCCTCAGGAAACAGGGTTTATTGGCACAGACTCCGCCCCTTGAATTCGCTGTTCTTCCGATTCGACCGGGAGATTGAGTCTTAGTAAAATCATGGACAGAGACTAAATTGCAACTGGACTGGGAAGGGCCGTACCAGGCTTTTTTGACTACCAAAACGGCGATAAGGACGGCAGAGAAAGGCTGTACTCACTGCACTCGGATCAAAGGGCCAGTGGAATCTCCAATTGAGGAAGAAGTCTAGACAGCCGAATCAACGCAAGATCCACTGAAACTCAGACTAAAGAGACTTTGAGTAACTTATTATACAGTGGCGACGCGAGCACAGGATTGTATATTAAGTATTTTGGTGCTTCATCATGATTTTTTAGAATGCTGGGGAAGCTTCGAGTTATGATACTCGCTCTCTTAGTATTGGGATTTTGTCAAACATCATTTTCACATGTGTTATTAATGGTTCCTGAGTCTGATAATCCACAAGTAATAGACGCTGATGCATGCAGCTTAGTAAATTGTGGGGATGTAGATAATCAAAGACAGTACCGCAGCTCAGAGAGACGTCATAAGTCCTATGGGGATGTCCTTGGGGATGATACTTGGTATAATGGTATTGTCACAGTACACCGGGCCCCCTTCAGACCAGCTTTCGATTGTCCCGATAAAGAGTGTTACCTAACGATAAAGAAAACCACATGGCACGAAAGAAATCACGGGGGGTGGGGGGTGGCACCTATCAGGTACAATTAAATGAATCAATTGGGATACAAATGACGTCAAACGGGAATGACTTCTTGGGCTGTTGTTTTTGAATTAGTGTAGGAAAGGGAAAACGGGCAGAACTACTGGATAATAAGATACAACCCTACACCCCTCCCGATGACCGTAAAGTAGCAAAAATTATAGAGGTAAAGGACTTGAAACCGACCATCAAAATAGAAATTGGATACGGGGTTGCAAATGTCTGTGTTGAATGGGTAAAGTATACTGTAAAAAGTCTGAATAAGAGCAATTGCTATGCCTCCGGTAGGCCAGTGGCCCAGGTGGTTCCCTTTCCACTCGGGTGGAAATGAGACAGGAAGGGCATGAAATGTTTGAGAGCCCTGCATCAGGATAAGACTGCATGGAATGATAGGAACTGCACCTCCCTATCTCTGACGTTCAATCCTTTGGCGATGAAAGACTTAAAAGCCTCCCCCCACCCCCCGCCAAGTCTTCAGCCGCAGTCAGAAATCACACATCGTATATGCATAGACGAGGTACAAATTGGTCTAGAGATTTGGGGAAGCTGAAATTATATACAGAGATTATTAATTTCACCGATACAGACAAGGGAGGTAACTAGTTAGCACTAAAGGTCCCCTGAGTGGATCTGTGGTGGTACTGTGGAGGCAAGATATTGAGACCCACCTTACCTCCGGATTCGAGAGGGATAAGTGCAATTGTACATTGGCAATTCCATTTACCCTGGCATTTGAGAAGGAAAATATACTAGGGTAAAAGAGAAGGAGTAAGAGATCACTCTTAGATTCTTCTTTCGATGACAGGATTTTTTTCAATTCTATAGGAGTCCCGGGGGATGGGGGGTACGTGATTTTCAAGGCTCGCAACCAGATTGTTGCAGTTTGGTGGGTAACAATTAATAAAAATGTAGATTGGATAATTTACATTTTCTATTATCAACAGCGATTTATGTTTAATACAAGAGATGCTGTTAAAGGAATATCAGAACAGCTTGATGCGACAAGTAGGATGGCATGGGAAACAGAATGGCCCTTGATATGATTCTAGTGGAAAAGGGGTGTGTGTGTATGTATGTGATGTTAGGAGGAAGCTGTTGTACTTCATTCCTGATAACACTGCACCTGATGGTTCTATTACTCGGGCCTTAAGAGGATTGACTACCTTAGCAGAGGAACTGGCTGATAATTCAGGAGAAGGCATATCTCTCACGGGATGGCTTGAATCATGGTTTGGGAAATGGAAGGGGTGATGGTTTCCATCCTTACGTCCCTGATAGTAGTAGCCGGGGTATTCGTAGCCATTGGCTGTTGCACTGTATACAAGGACTCGCCCAAAGACTGATTGAGACAGCCTTAATGAAACAAATGCCCCTAAAAGGGATTCAGGCAGAAGGTCGTTTTTCTATTAAATAATGAGGGGATGAGTGAGACGAAGATGGATGAAGTCTCATGAATGATTCTTGTGATTTTTGGGGGCGATGCTTAAAGGACAAATTATAGAAACAACAATCGCATGTAAAAATAAAAGGGGGAATTGTGATGAGTAATTATAAATGTTGTTATCTGCAATGATCACAAGGCTGAATCATGAAAGAGGAAGAGGGGTGTAGGTTAAGCGAGATATGCATGTATAAACAGTTATAAGCATCTGTTTCCAGGTTCTGCAAAAACAAAAAAGACACAATAGAGAGATCATAAGGCTCAGTATGGGCAAAGAATGGAAGGAAATGTTGCTTTATTGAGCAAGGAAGCAGATGGCAGTCAAGGAGGATATATAATAATGGACCACAGAGGGATGTGGTGAAACAGCCAAACAGGACATGCATTTTTGCCACGAACAAGGCCAGATGAGACAAGAGACAAACAGCCATGTTTAGAGAAGTGGGCGATGTAATCAGGGGAGAAGGAATGGAATAAGCGGGGGAGGAGTAAAAGAGGAATGAATTGTATAAAAAGTTGTGAACTTGTTAAACTCGGTGTGCATATCTTATAGGCACCTCTCTTGCAAGAGTATAATGAACGATACTGCTGCATCAGATCTTGACTCGGACCGAAATTCTTCAAGTCAGTGGGTTCGATTTCACACACAACCATGGAGATCCTGCTTTTAAGCTCAGACCTCGCTTCCTAAACATTCTTTGCTGGACCTTTCACTCCTCTTACAGATGTCATTCGTATCAATGTGTACCACGACAGCTTTCTGTTCACCCTCCCCCTTCAATATGCCCTGAACATGCTCAGGGACATCCCTTATCTTCGCACCAATCGCTCTTTGTATGAAGAATTCATAGAATCATAGAATCACTGGGGTGGGAAAACAGGCCATTTCACACAGCACGTACACGCTGACCCTCCGACGTGTAACGCACTCTGACTCTGATTCAATGATCCCAGTAAATTTTAATTGAATTACTCATGTTCTGTTCGTGAACGTCATTTGTTCACTTTCCCAATCCTGAACAAAGGAGATTTTTGCATATTTTTTAATATCAGAAAGCTCGGAAAAGATGCACATTTGCTTCTTCATATGGGAATGTGATTGCGTCTTATTCTTGTAGAGTGGGAAGTAGAAGATACGTTGAACGAAATGAGTTCAAAATAGTTGGTCATTTTAATATTCTCTGTTGGACTTAAATAACAAAATTGTTAATTTTACTTTAAATAGTGACCTCTGTAAATGAATCTTTGCCTTTCGAAATTTAACAGATTCCAGCATGAGGTGAACTTTTTTCTCTGTGGCTGGTTCAGATTAGGAGAGGGGTTTACCCTGTGTCATAACAGTTTGGGGCCTTTAGTCTGCGATTTGAACAAGATTAGACAGATCCAGTCTGATATTTGGGCAGAGTTAAATAGGTTTGGTGTATGAAAATGGACAGTACATTTAATCATTTGCACGTTATTGTCCGAGACCTTTAAATAAAAAGTCGGTGAGACACTTTGTTTAGTTTCGGTGACTTGTGGTTGGTTAAATTTAAAGTGAGATAAATGGCTCTTTAAAAATGTTAAAGAGTTTCTGGGGTTTGAAGATGATTCTCACATTTGCTGAGGGCGTTTAGAAGGAAAGATAAAGGGAAAACGTTTAGAATTAGCAAAGAATTTCGGTTTGGGTTTAAACAAGAGTAAAGCTGAAATTGTCAGGAAATTAGTCAAACACTAAGGTGTGTCAGAGAAACAGACAAGTGCAGGAGATTTAGAAAAAAAACTTAAATTACAATTGAAGAAAAGGCAGTTTAAAGATAAACAAAGGGAAAGGGAAAGAGAGAGAAGAGAGGGAGAAGAATAAAAAGAGAGGAGAAGGTTCTTAGCAAGAGAGAGCGAATTTGAAATTAAGAAGTTGTGATTTAGTCAGCAAATAAAAAATGAGGTCTGCAGATGCTGGAGATCACAGCTGCAAATGTGTTGCTGGTCAAAGCATTTAGTCAGCAAAGTCAAGTGAACAGGATGGAGAGTAAAAGGGACATTAGCGAAATATACAACTATGTCAAAACTCTGCCACATTTTGATGAGAAAGATGTTGAAGCCTTCTTTATTTCATTTGAAAAATTGGCTAGGCAGGTAGAGTGGTACAAGGATTTATGGGTAATGCTAGTTCAGACTAAGCTGGTAGGCAGGGTTAGTGAGGTATTTGCAGCGCTGTCAGATGAGGGGGTTAAGAGATTATGAAGACGTGAAACAATGCATTTTATGTGCTTACGAATTGGTACTGGAAGTATATAGATAGCAGTTCGGACACATAAAGAAGGAACCAGGTCAGCCATATGTTGAGTTCGAAAGAATTAAACATAGACATTTTGATAGATGGGTGCAGGCTTTTAAGATAGATAAGACCTATGAGGCTCTAAGGGAGATTATTCTGCTGGAGGAGTTTAAAACCTCACTTCCAGAGATGATAATAATTCACGTGGATGAAAAGAAAGTTCAGATATTGAGAAGGGTGGGAGAATTAGCAGATGAATACATTTTGCTGCATTAGACAAGCTTTCAGCCATAATTTCGTCCTGTGAGGGATAGAATTTGGGAGAAAGGGAGATGCTACACTAATAAAGAAAGAGTAGTACATATGAGTTTACCACAGGTTAAAGAAGCTGCCCAAGAGAGTGGAAAGGAGGTGAAAGGCCTCAGGTGTTTTCACTGTAATGGAGTGGGACACAGAAAGTTACAGTGTCAGTGGTTTCAGAAGGGCATTGGGAAAATGTATTTTCACTGACATAAGGAGGGATATGTATGGTCACAGTGCTGATTGTTAAGAAAGAGACTATGGGAAAAGATATGGTAAAAGAAGCTAAGCCAGTTAAAGAAAACCCCAACAAGAACTGAAGAGCTGCAGGAAAGTGCACAACCTAGGCAGAGGCTGGGTATGAAGTTAGTCTCTGATCTCTATAAAGAAATCACCTCTGTGAGTAAAGTTTACTCAGAAATAACAGGTGTAGAAAGGCAAGAAGTTATAATTTTGAGAGGTATATGAACTAACCAGTCGATAATAGTAAGAGATGAACGAATTTGCAGTCCGTCAGATCTGTTCCCCCAGAGTGTAGTAATTTATGGGAAAGATGGACAGAAATTTAGCATTTCCCTATGTAAGATCAGGTTGGAGTGCCTACTCAAGACTGGGGAAGTTATAGTGGGAATGATTAACAGACTGTCAGATCCAGGAATCCAGTTTGTTCTTGGGAAAGATTGAGCAGGGTCCAAGTTGGGAGTGAAATTGCTTGTTGTGTAGAAGCCCAAGGAAGACAAAGAAACTGAAGTGTTAAATCGTAAATATCCTGGTATTTTCCCAGGCTGTGCAGTAACCATATCCCACTATTATAAGTCACAGCACGAAGGACAAACCATCGACAAAGGTGAAGGAGTTGAGGTTCAGTTAACTGACACCCTGTTTGCCATAATGGTGCAGAGAAAACCTGAACAGGCAGTGGGTCAGGCAGAGGTGTTTTGGCCTGAAAGGCTAAGGGACTTGCAACCGACAGACAAGATGATAAAAGATATATATGTGGACGTGTACTCTGAAAAGCAGGCAGAGGATATTCATGATGGTTATTATCTGAAAGATAGAGCTTAAGACATAAATGGAGACCACATTAGTTTAGTGAAGGGGAAAAATGTGCTGAGGTGCACCATATTGCGTTGCTGATAGCATAGAGACAGGAGATCTTACAGGTAGCATATGAATTACCTATAGGAGGTCACCTTGGGGTACGAAAGACTCGGGCTAAGGGACAAAAACATTTTTGTTGACCTAGAATGCACAAAGATGTAGTTAACGTTTGGCATACATGTCATTCATGTCAAATGATAGGTAGGCTACGCACAGTCATGACACTAGCACCTCTGTTGCCAATTCCCACATTTGAAGACCCATTCATATGACTTATACATGAGTGCGTAGGTCCCCTCCTGAAGAGTAGAGGAGAGAAAGAATTGGAGAAACAGGTGTTAGTTACTGCCCTACAGAGTGAGGAATCAGATGCAAATGTCGTGGATTTTGATGTGCCTCAAAATATTTCAAAAATGTACAAGTCATTGAGCAGTGGGATAGGTTAGTAAACTATCTGGCTCAGGAGCAGAGAACACAGTTGAAAGGTTTGCTATTGCAATATGAGCACCTATGTTAGAATCATATGTTGGGGGGGGGGGGTGGGGGGAGAACTAATGCTATTGTACATGAAGTAGATGTAGAGAATACTGTTCCAATAAGTCAATCCATATCGGCTTAATCCTCTAAAAGCCAGACAGGTCCAGAAGGAGGTGGAGATCATGCACAATGAGGACATCATTGAACCAAGCCCGAGCGAGTGGAGCTCACCGATCATCTTAGTTCCTAAACCAGATGGGACTCAATGATTTTGCTTGGATTATTGGAAGATCAACACTGTTACAAAATCAGACTTATATCCAATACTGATATTGGAGGACTGTATCGAGAAAGTTGGACAAGTCAGGTACATCACGAAGTTGGACTTAATGCATGGATTCTGGCAGGTAACTTTATCAGAGACAGTGAAATACATTTCTGAATTGTAATGCCAAATGGTCTGTATCAATTCAAAATAATGCCCTTTAGAATGAAGAAACAGCCCAATACATTCCAAAGCCTCATGAACAGAGTTGTGGCCTGATTACTAAACTGTGCAGTCCGTTTAGACGATGTAGTATCTTTACTAAGTTCTGGAAAGATCACTTGGTACAGTTGGCAGAGCTTTTTGAACAAATACGAAAAAACAAATCTCGCGATAAATTTAAACAGAACAGAATTCGTGAAAGCAGCCATGATGTTCTAGGGACAAAGCATCGGTCATGGAAGGTTGATCCCATGGAATGCAAAGACAAAAGCAACTGAGGAATTTCCGTGGCCAACCTTGAAGAAAAAGGTGCTTCGCTCCTTAGGAGTCAGCGGATTCTATCTGACATCTGTTCCAAACTTCAGCAGTGTAGTGGCACCATTATCCGAGTTCCTGTAGAAGAGCACAAACTTTTGGTTGACAGAACAATGCCAGGAGGCATTCGCCCATTAAAAAGAAATATTGAACACCAAACAAGTTTTAGCTACACCAAACGCTTGAAAATCTTTCAACGTTGCCGTCGACTCGAGTGACATAGGAGTTGAAGCTGTACTGCTACAGGACAATGAGATGGGATAGTACTTTTCAAAGAAACTCAACATCCACCAGAGAAAATAGTCCATGACTGAAAAAGAACTAGCGAGTTTCTGTACTAGCCTTATAACAGCATGTTGGAGACAGTTGTGTACACGGAGCCCAATCTGCTTACATTCTTGAACGCTTTAAAGACTATTTCATAAGAGTCACATGTTACAGACTTTTAATTTAAAAATCGTACACGTAGAATGTAATCGCAGATGCGTTCTCACTGATTTAACTGATAAAGTTTAGACGAGATTTGTATTTAATCCAATGTTAAATATAGGTAAATGGGAAAGAGTTAAGGTGAACTTAGATTTCAGTTATCTGTATGTTATGGTGTTGTGTTTAAAGAATAGAAAGACAAATGAGACCGTGTTTTCATTATGATGGTTCTTTTTTGAGAGAGAAGGTGTTATGAACGTGTAAAGGGTACTGTATCTTTAAAAGAATTGAAAGATTTATTTGCACAGTGAGTTCGGGAAAATTTACAATGCACCATTTGGTCCAGCATCTGGTAGTACCTGGGTTGCTATGAGACAAAGAATAAAATCAAATCTGATCAATCTGTTTGAATTATGTCCAAGCAGCAAAACTACAATCGAGTTTAAATTTGACATTTGGCAATATTATAAAAAAATGAAATTACCCGATGCTTTGGGGTAGAAAGCTGAAAAAAAATTTAACCAGTTAGGGGAGAACTGCCACGCCACCACCATCTGCAGACTGCCCGGAGAATAGCTCTCCGAAATGTACCTTTATTTATCAATGACCTGTGAAGCAGAAACTCTAAGGAGAAGAAACGAAGACAGAGGAAGATACAAAGAGAAGATTTGACAGCTGGCTGGTTCTGAAGTTTGAATGTTTTGGTATATCTTAATGGCGGTGGGGGGTGGTGGTGGAGGTAGGTTATCGGACCAGTATTGTAGAAGAGAACTTAAAAGATAGGTGAGAGAAAGGAGTTGCAAATAGTTGTTAGTTAATTATTCTCTGCTAGCCTTTAAAAAAAAGTTGTCAATTTTTACTTTAAGTTGTGATCTTTAGGATGGTTATTGGCCTTCCGAATTTTTACAGATTACAGAATGGTGGGGGGAGGGGGGGGTTGCGGGGGGAGGTTTCCCCGTGTTGTAACACATTAACTCGGATTTCTCTGCACAGATGCTGCCAGACCTACAAAGCTTTTCTAGCACATTTCTGTCTTAGTTTCTGATTTACGAAATCTGCAGTTCTCTTGACTTTCTTATGTGTATCATTGACAGCTACGGTTGATGTCCTGGAGGACAGGAAGACAGCTAATGTTGTTACATTATTTGTAATTTGTCTGCAAAGAAAACCCAGGGAACTACAGACCAGTGAGTTTGATGTCAAGAGTGGATAAGTGCTTGTAGGAGATTCTGAGAGTCAGGATTTACATGCATTTTAAAGGCGAGGACTGATTACGGATATTCAGCACGCTTTATGTCTAGAAATCCATATCTCACAAACTAGATTGCAGTTTTTGAAGAGGTGATTGGGAAGATAGATGAAGGTAAAGCAGCATACGTTGTCTATGTCCACTTAGTGAGGCCGAACAAGGTTCCACATGGTAGCCTGGTTAATAAGGTTAGATCACATGAGATCAGGGACAGCTATCAAATTAGATACAAAACTGGATTGACTGTAGGAGAAAGAGGGTGCTGGGAGAGATTTGCTGTTCCAATTAGAGGCCTGAGTCCAGCGTTGTGCCGCAATGACCAGGCTGTTGCTCATTGTTTTTGTAAATGATTTGGATGAGAATATTGGAACCAGGGATATTAATTTGGAGAAGAAATTCCCAAAATTGGAGTTGTGGTGGACAGTGAAGAAGGCTACCTTAGAGAACAAAGATACCTTGATCTACTTGGCAAGTGGGCTGACGATTGGCTGATGGAGCTTCATGCAGATAAATGTGAGATGTTGCATTTTGTTAGACAAAAAAATGTAGGATTTATTTTAGTAAATGGTAGCGTGCTGGGGAGTGTTGCCAAATAGAGATCCAGGGACCAGGTATATAGTTCCGTGAAATTGGAGTCACATGTTGACAGGGCAGTGAATAAGGCATAAGGCAAGCTGACTTCAATTGGTCAGAGCATTGATTACAGGAATTGGAGCATCATGTCGTGGTTCTATAAGAGAACAGTAAGGCCACATTTGGAGTACTAAGTACAATTCTTGTCGCCTTGCTATAGGAAGGATGTCATAAACTGGGATGGGGGCAAAAGTATTTAAAATGATGTGATGGAGATCAGAGGTTTTGAGATTTCAGGCTAGGATTTTGTTTCTTTTGCGTTGGAGGCTGAGAGGTGACCTTTATTTCCTCATGAGAGGCATGGATAGGATGAATAGACAAGATCTTTTCCCACTGGTGGGTGTGTCCAGAACCACAGAGGTTGGTTTTAAGGTGCGAGGGAAGACATTCAAACGATATCAAAAGGACAGTTGTTTCTCACAGAGGCTGGTGTGTATAGGTAGAGAGCTGTCAGAGGAAGTGGCATTGGGAAGTACAAATACAACATTTGAACGACAATTGGATGTGTACATGAATAGGAAAGATTTGGAGGGGATCTGTGCCAAAAGAAGAAAAATAGTAATAATTCAATTTAGGAAACCAGCTGAGCGTGGACGAGATAAGCCGAAAGATCTGTTTGCATATTGTATAATTTTAAGAGTCTATGACACTTTCACTCCTCCTTCATCACGAGTCCTTCATTGCACTCAGTTCATTTCCAAGTCAAAACTCCTCTGTTAATACTTTAAACGATCTAACTCTCCAAACCTTCTTAAATAGAGAATTTCTGGCATTTATGTCGTTCTGTAGACCACAGCAGCAGCAAAAGCAGAATTATATTCAAGCACAATCTATAATATTTTTTCCTGTGATAATCCCTCGGTCGACCATTCCAACCATGTTGATCAATGGTTCAGTGATATATTGGTGAACGTTCCAGTGTCCGAAGCATGTGTACATAGACCTGATGACAACTCGTTCAAGCTACCAAAATTGACTGCTTGCATTCCAAACAGCAGAACTAACATCTGATAGAGAAGGCGCAATGATCCCAACACCAACAAACCAACAATACTGTCACATCCAGCCATAAATGGTGATGGACAGTTAAACAACTTCATGGAGGTGAGGGCTCCACTATTATCTCCATCCTAAATAATGGAACAGCCCTGTACATCACTGTAAAAGATAACAATATAGTTTTGGTACATGCTATATCAGAAGTGTTGATTTGATGATCAACCTCACACTTGCCATGATGTCCACAGATTCACAGATGCCCGTCTTCAATCAAATTGATTTGCCGAATGTGACTTGAAGAAACAGGTGAACAAAGTAGATAGGATAAAGGCAATGCACCATGACAACATTCCTACAATCGGACTGAAGACTTGTGCTGCACAACAAGCCTATCCCCGAGGAAGCTGTTTCATTCCATCTCCAACTCTGACATCCCCATAGGAATGCGGAACATTACTCTGCTTTGTCCAGTTCCCTAAGAGGGCAATAATTAAAATCTGACCAATTACTACCCCCTCAGTCCCATCACGATAGTTAAACTGGTAGAAGTTCTTTTCGACACATCTGTAAAACAGCACAGAAATATCCTGCTCAGTGTGATTCCAGATAGCTAGCCATGTGGAGATGGTAAAGTGTTGTGGAAATGTCACTGGATTCCCAGTCCAGACCAGGCTAATGCTCTGACAGCTGACGGAAGTTAATAACAATTAATAAAATATCGAGATCTAAAACCTGGTGTCAGTAACGGTGATGCTGAAATCAGTGTCATTTGCAAACTCCAATTTGCTTCATCAATGTACTTTCAGGAGGTGAATTCTCGCTGGTGAATTCCATGCTTTCCTGGTCTGGCCTAAACGTGACTCTAGACACACACACGTGATAAACCTTTTAATAGTCTCTAAAACGGTAAAGCAAGACTCTCAATTGTATCAAACTGCTCCGAGGTTTGGAAGGATAAAACGGACAGAACACCCAGCACCAGCCTCGGTATCTGAAAAGGGAATGGGAAACACAGTCGTGTTGACCCTGCAGAGGCCTCTTCGCTAACATCTGAGAGCTTGTGACAGCCGTACTCCAGATGCCTCCTGATCCGTTTGGTGTCACAAAATCCTAATTTATATTCAGTGCCTTATGTTTCACAGCTAATGTGGGAGAGAAATCCCGAGAGTCACCAGTCACTGAGTGCAGACATTTATTCTCATTTCAATGCAGAGTGGCGTGCCTCACCTAATACTGTGGCCCCTTGCTTTGGATGTCCGAGCCAGGGGAATTATCATCACTGCTTCCAATCAGTCTCACCCTGTCAGACTTTTATATGTTTCACTCAGATCTCCATTCATTTTCCTAAAGCTCATGGAATACAGTCCCAGACACCCCAAACTCTGGTCCCACAACAAGCCTGTCATACCAGAGATCAGTCCGGTCATCCCTCATTGCTCTCCCTCAATGTCAGGTTTGTCCTTTATTGGGTAAGGAGAGCAAAAATACACACAATACAGCACAATGTTCAAGATGGGCTCTCACCAAGGCCCTGTACAGCTGCAGTGAGACACCCTTATTCCTGTAAGTCAAGCCCCTAGAAATGACGATCAACCCACCATTTATCTTCCCGCCCACTTTCTGTTCCTGCAAAATTGCTTTCAGTGACTGGTTTACAGGGAGATCCAGATCCTTTTCAATGTTAAAGTTCCCAGACCCACTTGGTGGGTCTGTGTGCACTGGTCAGCATGCCAATGCCATTCCCAGTTTGACTTCTGGCTTCAGAACTCACTGCGCTACACTGACCTCGGAGGTCACAGCACGGAAAAAAAGAAAGAACATAAATCCCGTTACAGATCAACATGTTTCATCCAATCTGTTTTCAAATGATACGTTGCTGTACTATTGTTCCCACCGTCACATCTTCATGTGCCACGCATTTGCCCATTCACTCCACTTGTCTCAATCGCTTTGGAGCTTTTTTATATCCTCCTCACCCACTAACAATCTAACATCGTTTGGCGCTGTCAGCAGACTGGAAAATAATTGACATGATCCTTCCACTTCAAAACTGTTCACTGCTTCGTTTCAATTCTCCTAATCTAAAACCATGTTCATATTTTAGACCCAATCCTGTAACATTTGAATTTGCTCACTCAGCCATAGTTTTTAATCAAGATCTTTCTGAAAATCTAAATGCATTGCATCCATTTTTTCTCTGTATGTATCGACCAGTCAATTTCTCAAATATGATTCCCATTTCATATTTATCCATTGAGTAAGAACGCACAAACTAGGAGCAGGAGTTGGCCATCTGGCCCTTCAAGCCTGCGCCACCATTCAATAAGAAAATGGCTGATCATTTCATGGCCTCAGCTCCACTTACCCACCCAATCACCATAATCCTTAATTCCTTTACTCTTCAAAAAAAAATCTGAGTTCAAACATATTCATTGTCAAATCCTCAACTATATCACTGGGCGAAGAATTCCACAGATTCACAATCTTCTTGGTCAAGAAGTTCCTTCTCAACACGATCCTAAATCTGCTCCATCGAATTTTGAGGCTTATCCCTGTTGTCCTAGTTTCACGTGCTTCTGGAAACATCCTTTATACTTCTATCGTATTTACTCCCTAAACAATTATATATATTTCGATTATTTCCTCCCTCATTCTTTCAAAATCCAATCAATCTATTCTGTCTCTCCTCATAAACATCCCTCTCACCTCTTGAACTAAACTGCGAGCCTCCTCTGCATCCATTGTAGTGCTGGTTTATCGTTTCTGAAGTAGGGAGACTAAAGCTACACGTACTACAGGTGTGGTCTCCCCAGCACCCTGCACATCTGGAACATAATTTCCTTGCTTTTACACTCAATCCCTTTCGCAATGAAGGACAAAATTGAATTTGCCTCATTAATTTCTTGTTGCCCCGCAGACCAACTTCTGTGATTCATGCACAAGGACACCCAGGTACCTCTGCACAAGAGCATGCTGCTTTTTTTTTAACAATTCAAGTAAGGGTCCTCTTTACTATTTTTCCTGCCAAAATGTTTGATTTCACATTATTATAATTGAACTCCATCTACCAGACATTGGCCCACTCACTTCAACTATTTACGTCCCTTTGTAAAGTTCAACAGTCCTCTGCACACATTATTCTGCCACACATTTTAGTATCATCTGCAATCTTTGAGACAGTACACGTGGCCTCCTACTCCAAATCATCTATGTAAGCTGTGAATAATTGCAGTCTCAGCACCGATCCCTGAGGCACTCCACTAGTCACTGATCAGCAACCAGAAAAAAATCAGTCATGTATTCCCACTCGTTGCTTCATGTTAGTTAACCAATCCTCTATCCATGCTAATATATTATCCGTAATTCCACACCTTACACAGCAGCCTTTTTGGCGTCACTGTATCGAATGTCTTTTGGAAACCTCAGTACACAACACCTATTGTGTTCCCGCAGTTGTAAGGTCTTCATAGAATTCAAGTAGGTTAGTTACACATGACCTGCCTTTCATGAACCAACACTGTGTCTGCCCAACAGGACAATTTCTATCAAGATGCATTGCCATTTATTCCTTGATTACAGATTGAAATATTTCCCCCGTCAGATGTTAGGCTTAACGGTCTATAATTAGGTGTAACAGAGAGGAAGACCTTAAACACCGAAGTTATCAGGAAAGATCAAAGGATTGTACAACTTCTGTGCATGAAGATGGCTCTTAAATACTTTAACAGTTAGAATGGATGTGCAAGTTTGATTGATTAATATGCATATCGGGGAATTTATTTCAAGTCAGTAGCTGGAGATGCCTTCAGGTAAATGAAGTAACGCTTGCGGTCAGACAATGTATTCTCAGTGTGAGACCTTGATTGGACACTGTCTGTGTCTTCGTCTGGAATCAGACTGGTATTATTTACAAAGTAGAGTTTGTAAAATATCACATTGACTGACTGTCTACAAATTGTATATTTTTGGAACAAAATAAAATGCATCTGCAAATATAAATTGGCAAATGCAAATTCACCCCACAGATTTATATGTGCGTACATGTGTGTGTGCGTGGGTGTATGTGTGAGAGAGGAGGCGAGTCTGTGTGAAGGGGAGAGAGAGGGAGAGACATTGTGTGTATGTGGGAGAGAGTGAGGTGGAGCGTGAGTGTGAGTGCGAGAGGGAGAGACAGAGGCTGTGTGTGCATGCGTGTGTGATAGTGTGGAGTGTGTGTGTGTGAAATGTGAGGGGGGAGAGTGAGTATGTGTGTGGAGCAGATAGAGAGAGTGTGCATCAATGTATGTAACGGGGAGAGTGAGAGGGCGTGTTTGTCCAGGGTGTGCTTGTCCAGGCGAAAACACAAACAGATACAGCAGATCCCTTACCCCACACAAAGTCACTCCGTGGTTTCAAAGCTTCCCCTCTCTGCAGCCTCTGCTCCATTTGTTGTTCATGTTACAGAGCCAGATGCTGTAACTACAGTCCCCGTGCTCCATCCAGAGTTGGGTCACCAAATCCTCAGGTCTTCCTGAATGTCTGAGGCAACTCACAGCACAATCTCCAGCAAACCATCCCCAGCAATTCCACTAATGTTTCAATAACAGAAGACCGTCAAATGCCCCTCAACTACAAGTTAAATGTCTGTTCCTTTACAATTATACTCCAGGATTTTCCTCGTGTTACTGAACGCACAATCAACTGAGAGAGACAAACAGAGACGTTCCATGGGCAGGCGCATACCAAGTTTCAAACACGCGAGTCAGAGCTGCAGGAACACCCCTGTCCATGGAGCACCACATGGGACACATTGGGAAGTGAACAACAGCCTGACGCACACCATTTCAATGTTTCTGAGCTTCACAATGCCAGCACTCGATGTACGAGTAAGTCAGAAACTAAAGCAAGGGAAAGATACAGAAAAAAAAAATAATTTATTAACTGATGCTTTTCCGTAAATAAGAATAAGAAGATGGGGGGATTGAACTAACGGGATAAGGGAGACAATGGTGGGTCCAACCCTAAGAAAACAAATATTGAATAGAGACATAGCCAGATCCGCTAGAATGGTCCATTGTCTCAAATTCTGAATCTGCTTCACAGAGCCAGCCCAGAAACTATAAACTTGGGTAAGGTAACGGCTAAGATGGAGAGCTGTGCAGGTCATGCTAGAGGATTACTCTGTAAACTGGACTACCTATATAGCAGGGGGAGCATTACAGACCTTTGCCTGGATATTGCAACCCTCTACCACCTCCTTCTGTCTCCGACCTTTGAGCCAGTTTTATATCCAAATGGCTAGTTCTCCATGTATTTCATATGAACCAACCTTGTTAAACAGACGGCCATGCACAATGTTGTTCAATGCCTTACTGATGTTCATATCGACAACGTACACCACTCTATCTCAGTTAATCCTCTTAGTCGCTTCTTCAAAAAAATCTCAGTCAAGTCAGTGACACAATGCTTGCACAGTGCCATATTGACTATCCTTAATCCGTTGTTACATTTCAAAATGCGTGAAAATCCTGTGCCTCATAAACCCCTCCAACAACTTACCCTCCACTGACATCCGGCTCACTGGCTTTTCCTTCTTACCCATCCGAACTGCTTTAAGTAGTGGCACCACGTTAGCCAATCTCCAGTCTTCCGGCACTTTACCTGTGGTTATTAATAATAGCAAGGGGCCCAGCAATCAGTTCCACAGCTTCCCACAGAGTTCGAAAATACATCTAATAAATACCAGGACATTTTCCTTCCTTTGCATGTTTTAAGACCTCCAGCAGCTCCTCTGTAATACAGATACTCTCCAAGATGTCGCTACTTATTTCCCAAGTTCTCTAGCTTCCATATCCTCCTGCACAGTAAATACTGATACAAAATATTCATTCAGAACTTCACCCATTTCCTGTGGTTCTGCACATGGGCAGCCTTGCTGATCTTTAAGGATGTCCTATTCTCTCCACAGATAATCTTTTGTACTTGACGTATTTGTAGAATTCCTTTGGATTCTCCCTAACTCTATTTGCCAAACCTATCACATGTCCCCTTTTTATGCTCCCAATTTCCTCTTAACTATACTCTTGTTGCCTTCAGACTCTTCTCGTGATTCACGTTAAATCAGGAATTAAGAGGCTAATAATGACCATTTCGATTGTCAGAACAAAATCCATCTGGTTCACTGACACGCTTTAAGGAAACAAATTGACATTCTTACCTGGTGTGGCCTACAAGTGACTCCAGACTCACAGCAATGTGGTTGACTGCTGACTGCCGTCGGGGCAATTAGGGATGGGTAATAGATGCTTGCCCAGCAGGGACGCCCTCATCCCGTGAATGAATTAAGAAAAAAACCCTCAATTCCTGCTGTCTATACCTGACATATGCTTCCCTTTTATCCGTGACCAGAACCTCAACTTCTCCAATCCTCCAGCATTCCTTACACGTACCAGCGTTACCCTACACCCTAACAGGGTCTCTGTACTGCTGACATCTCACTTTTGAAGGCTTCCCACTTCCCAACTGACACCCTCTTCTGCGAATATATGTCCCAATTGAATTTGGAAAATTCTTACTTAATATCATCAAAATTGGTTTTCAACAAGTTATAACTTTAAGTTTTAGACCTGGTTCATCTTTTTCCATCTCTATTTTAAAACTAATAAAATTATAATGTTTTGCATAAAGTGCTCCCCCACTGATACCTCAGCCATCCCCTCCCCCAATACCTTACTTCCCCAGAGTAAGGTGACGTTAGCTCCTTCCCTGTAATGGAGAGCATTGGTCAAGCAACTGCAGCGTT